>NC_139716.1:27395424-27497924 GCF_964188405.1 Protomyctophum parallelum | reverse complement strand
CATTTTGAATCGACCCAAACCCTTGGCCTTACCAGTGAAATAAAGAGAGAGGGAAAGAGAGAGGGAGGCACCATGCTGTGCAATTTCTGCAGTAAATAATAGCCGTATACAGTCGGAGTCGTATATACAGTATACCAACAGCAACCAGCTCAGAGGTCACGTGTAGCTTTTCCGATGCTACCGTGTGCGGACAGTCTCGTCAAGCCACACTGGAACCGGCGCTTGGACACACATTGATTATGTCAAATATTGATCAACTCAATTGCTGAATGGATCGCACTAGAGTACTGAAGTCCTGACATCAGTTGATCCCCCCCCCCCCCCCCCCCCCCCTTGGTCACAGACGTTATGTTTCTATTGAGAATGAATAACATTGGGTCATCTTAGAATCGCCAAATTAAACAAATTCTGTCCAGGCGCTATTGTCATAGGGAGGTGGCTCTATTTCGTTTACAATAGTCAGACACTTTGGGCTGGCTCGTATATATATAGGCCACATAGGCCATGGCCTAGGGCGGCAGATTGCAATGGGACCATGGTCATTTTTCTGCTTTCTCCACATTATGAAACTACAGAATGTAAGCTTACATATGATGTATTGTCGCCAAATTGCTTAGGGCCGGTCGGCCCTGCAGACACTCATTCGGTACAGTCTTTTACAGGTGCAGGAATTTCACCTGTAATTTCGTGTTTCCGCGTGGTTAGCGTGGTTCCTCTGACACAAATGTATAAGCCGCCCATTGAGACATACAATTGTGTCCAAAATCCAGCAGCCTTACGACACCTAAAGTTAGCTCTGCACCGCACCGACATCGGCGGCGGTGAGTGTTGAAAGTGTTCACCGTTGGCGTAAATCTGCCATTGGATGTGCAGCGGGTGTACACTGTCGTGCTGTCAGATAGCAGCGGACTCGTTGAAAGAGACATCAAGCCATTTAGACTGCCGTCTGTCCGTGTCGCATTCAGCAACTTTCCCCACACCTTCCATAGCTCCGACGTCATTCCATTGCCAGCAATAATCTGTTTGGAGCCGAATATTATTGCATGTGACCGGCGATCACTGGACTTCCGCCAGGCAATCGCAATTACCTCAGCATGAATGCACACATCATTGACAGTGTGAGTGGCTCCAGGCACTTTGCGGATGCTTTGCACCCACCGGTTTCCGTCGGTGGTGGTGGCGGCCCAGGGAGGTCAGTGTGAGGACACCACAGGAAGAAGAGGCCGCGCTTGAAATAGCTGCAGTCAGGAAGCTAGAGCAGAGAACCATCGCAGTTTCCCTTCAGGCAGGTGTCTTCAACGTTTTTTTCAGGTCAAAGACCCCTTAGCTGAGATTGAAATGGCACCTCCAATATTGTATGAAATTATGTTTCAGATTAAACCTTTTCATAGATTTCCTAGAAAGCTTCATAGACTTGTTTTACGGCACTGTTGTTCTTTTGTCTGTTGACTTATTAAATATCTTAAATAGCTTAATGTGTATTTTCAGACATTTTAAACACTCATTCACTAGTAAGAGAACACACCTCTGCTTAAGTTTAACCGCTTATTGAAAAGCAACGAGATGAATGTGGAACGGGGTGAGGAACCCATGAGGTAGGGGTAGGGGTACCATTTGCACAAAAAATAATAATAATAATCACAAAAATAATGTTATTTCGGATTCACCCTCTGCAGCTCGCAGTGGATGCAATCCACTCGATAGAATGATCGATGTTCCTCAAAGCCCTGACCTTTCCAGCAGCGCGTCAGTGACAACCTGGACACGTTCCTGCGCTCGTTGATTTTCTTTATTTTAAAGAGTCCTTTATTGAGCACTGCTGAGGTGATACAAACCATTACATACGTATACCCTCGACTACAAGTCTAACTTAGCTTCGAGCAAAAGGGGAACAGGTTACAGTAAGACAGCCATCTTCCAGAGAAAACAATCAGAAAGAGAAAAGCAGCTCATCATGATCTCCCACTGTGCACAAAACTCCCTCAATTGCCCACTTTACACAGAACGCATCGAGATTGTCCACCATCTTATAATAAGAGTGTATAATAAAGAGTATAAGTCCAGTCATTATGCGCTCATGGAGGACAAGCTGGGATAGGGCGGAGGACGGGCACAGCTACTACTAACGCCTGGTTCCTCTCTTCTGGTGGCATAACGGGGGCAGAAGACCAGCGCACGTACACTCACACGGTCACCACACGCCTGACCTCGCACACCCACTGGTGCCTGCCCGGCCAGCTGTTGGGGCGGAGGGCTGGTTCCTCCTCTGGTGGCACAACGGGAAGAGGGGGCAGAGGGGCTGCTCTCTGACACTGATGGAGTCACAGCCGCTTGCTGCAGTGCAAAGGCTGTACTGTGGGCTGACAGATAAGCACATTTCCCGTAATCTGAGTTCAGTCAGGACAACTCAAGAATGGATGGAATATATATTTATTGAATATAAGATGCGAAATATATTTATTATGGTTTGGCGATGTATTGGATCTGCTTTTTAGGTACTCAGATCAATAGCGCATCAGTCCCAACCATAGGGACTCTGAATCCCCCGTACCTAAACAGTAGATCCAAAACGACAAGGTGGTAGCTGGGGTGGAGGTGGGTGAGCAGCAGGTTTGTATACAGCAGCACGCTGAATTTAGGGTTGGGATTCGTTAGGATTTTAACGGTTCCGGATCCTTCCCGGATCCCTCTCAACGGTTCCGGTTACTAACGGTTAACGGATCCTAATATACATTTTTCCCATTTTTTCTGACATAGATTAAGCTTATATTATAACTAACCTAACCAAATACATAATAAACACAAATTACTTAATTAAATTATTGAAAATGCACTTTACAATTATGAGGTGGCACTATTATTTAAACTTCACCACCACCAGCTAGCCACAACAACAATATCATTGTTGCAATTTGTACTGTAGGCTATATTGCAATTTGTACTGTATATTACAGGGGTACTCAAGTTAGTAATATAAATAACATCAGATGGTACATTTCTCATGTGAAATTGCTGCAAAGGCCCCCAAAATGTCCCCCAAGGGCCCCCAAAATTCTGGCGCGCGCTATGCGCGCGCACAGTGTGGCCTGCCAGGGCGTATAACTCCCGGCCTGATTTGGAGTTCCACTCCGGGCCTGCACTCTGCACCCCATTATTGGTTGGGTGGAAGGCGATCTGATTTGTATAAGCTTGGCTTGACCATACTAAACGGGCATAGAGCCCCGCTCTCCGATGGACGCCGCGCATGGGACCGGACCTCGGTCTTATTCAAAAGAATATTTGTGGACCTTCATCATTTCTAGTTGAGGACCCCTGGTATATTAAATAGCCTACAGTACACATTGCAATAATGATATTGTTGTGGTGTCTTTAATGTTCAGATTAATTTAATATGAAGGACCCCTTACCTTAATGGAACCAAGCCATAGTGCTTTCTTGGATTATAAAATCCTCTTGTCCAGACTTGTATTGAACTGTATAGGCTACTGTACGTTCCTGTGCTTTTTTCTGCAAACTGTTTATAAAGTAATCAATCTATATAAGCCTATGCACCTA
This sequence comes from Protomyctophum parallelum, assembly GCF_964188405.1. Classification (NCBI taxonomy): domain Eukaryota; kingdom Metazoa; phylum Chordata; class Actinopteri; order Myctophiformes; family Myctophidae; genus Protomyctophum; species Protomyctophum parallelum. The sequence goes on along the minus strand of NC_139716.1, from coordinate 27,494,369 downwards.
AACTGCCACACGATTAATTTAGAGCCAAATCAAAAGCAGTTGAGTTGCTTATAAGTTGTAAAAATAAGTGCAGACAAATTGATTTGGCTCTATAGTCATAAAATATCAGACAGAAAGACGTCGAGTCATTGGCGTTCTAAATTAACACCATTAACAACAGTTGTACAACACGCCTAATGAAAAGCTCTGTAGACATTAGTAGTTTTTATTTTCTATTACGTTTCCCAGCCTGGGGAAAGTGAACGAGCCTTGCATCATCATCATCATCCCCCGCCGGCTGTGGTGGAGCTGCAGGGAGTGCAGGCACGGCTTTCCGCATGGCTCACAAACGCGATGTGCAGGCATATTGATTTTGAGATGTTTCCTCAATGTGGACGTGGTGCAAAACTGCAACTGGTACAAGTTGCAACAACCTTTGCAGCCAGGGAACTATAGCGTCACATTTATTCATTTATTGCACTTGCGTGCTCAGCCTCAGAGTAATTTCCCTCTCTGTTAACCACACTTTGGAGATCTCTTCGACATACTGTCCCAGTCCCACTTGCTCCACGGTGGTCGCTGAATGCACAGAACAGTGGGCGTATGCTCCCTGACCCCACTCACTCATGTAGGTGGGGTGACGTCACCCCAGGCTCTGCTTGCTTGCATGCACAGACACAGCGGAGCTAAATGACGACAGATGAGAACCGTTTGGGGAACCGTTATTAAAAAAACTATGGAACCGGCTCCGGATCCGCAATGTCGGAACCGAAATTGACCCGGTTCCGAAACCCAACCCTAACGCTGATACAGCAGCAGCAAGAAAGGAAGCAGGAGGAGAAATGCAAACCTCCGGTTAAAGTAGCCGGTATGAAGATGGAGTGAGTGTGTGATTGGCTGAGTGAATCGCATGATGCTGAGGCGGCCCAATTAACGGCCGGCAGCAACTGGACTGAGGTTCCCTGACTGAACTTGCTCTGCGCATGTCTACGACAGGCACAAATGCTCATTTCCCAGAAACGTCCTGACTGTATAGAGCGTTGCAGTCTTTCATAATAATAAAGTATTTATTTAAAGACCTTTTAAGCGTTGTACGAAGCCAACTCGAGTCGTGACAAATCATGACAACAAACACAATATTTTGGACCAAACAAATAATTACAAAGAAGAAAAACAACAAAAAAAGTGTTGTAACCTTCGTTTGGCCCAAAACATTGTGTTTATTGTCATGATTTGTCACGACAAGAGTTGGCTTTGTCCGCAGGGTAAACGTCTTTAAATAAAAACTTTCTGAAAAGTCTACTGTATGAGCAAAATGAACGGGGATTTGTTCCCCGGGTCTCACGAGGGGGGCGGGACTGCGACGCTCTATAGTCATGTTGAAACTGCGGAGGCTGGAGGAGACCCTCCCTTGAACCAATTAATTACCTTCATTATTCTTTGTATGAGTTGCATGCTGTCTGGCCACGTCTCTCTTGAGAATGAGACACCAAGGTCTCTGTCTCATTGAAATCACCTGTTTAAATAACATCCACATCCACACACACACACACACACATCCAGAAAAGTTTTATTAAAATGCTATTTACTTGTTACTGTGCATTCTGTTTGTTCTTTCTTGCAAAGCTACCAGTATGCAATTGTGCGATAAGAGAAATGTAATTGCTTTCCCAAAATGAAAGGTTTTGGGTTAAAAGGGTAAATTAAGCTATATATTCCGGAAAATGTATTTTCAGGGGGTTACAAATGCCAAGAGAACCCTACGCTACAAAGAGTTCAGTTCCAACTTTGTCTGCTCATTCAGTCATTTATTTGTTTCATCACTTCCAATTTAATTTGCTTATATCTTGTACGTGTATTAGTCATTGGTCTTGGTTGGATTGAATTGGTAGCCTGAGCCTGGCCTGTGTCTTTTTCTGTTTACTAAAGAGCTGAGTAGACAGTATTAGAACGACTGATGCATTGATATCACTCTCTTTAACCACTTTAACCATGCGTTATACTTTGGCTGTTTAAAGAAATGCATATGGGTCCTTGCGAATAATTATTTTGGTGATGAGGCTTTTTTAATTGACCGTGAAACTGTGCGGAACACATTTCTAAATGCAAATTGTTGACCTGGTAACCTATGGTTTGAGTTAAATTATTGTTAAACATCTGCATTCTTCTTTACAAGAAGTCTACAAAATTAGAGAATGTAGAAGAATTGTTATTTTGATCAATGTTTGCCTGTTATCTCTCTACTATCTACTGTACTGTAGGATGTTATTCAACAACAAAATATTCTACAGTGGGTCTGAGAGGCTCTACATCTCGTCAAATGGTGGTCCGTGGCTCAAATGCCCAATATAACGGGCCTTGGAATGAAGCTGGGGATTGAAAACCACTAACATAGAAGGAACGAATTATTGTCCAAACGGCAATATACCATTTACAACGGATAGTTCAGGGTGGGCATCAGCAACCGACCCACGTTTTTCTGCAAGGGAAAAAAACCCAGCAAAGCTGCTCCTAAGCCCTCAGAGGAGCTAGCAGCCTCCTGCTGTTGGCAGATTCCGATAATGAAATTGGGCCTAACAGAGCCACTGTGCTGTGTGGAAAGCTGAGCCCAGCATCTGCATGGCAGATTGATTGCCCACTGCAGTGTGTTTTAAGCGGTGCAACCACTTCATTAAGGAGCTTTGTGTGTCCCTGGCTGGCTGGCTGTGTCCGAGCACGAAAATAGCATTTGCTTGGTTTTAAAAACCAAGTGTCACCATTGTGCAGCCTAACACACACATACATGTTAACTTATCAGTACAGTACAGTACAGTACAGTACAGTACAGTACAGTACAGTACAGTACAGTACAGTACAGTACAGTACAGTACAGTACAGTACAGTACATCAGAAGCTAGACGACTAATAAATGTGCAAGCAAAGCAATTTTAGAAATTTTCACCCTGTAAATGAGCAGTATAGTATAGTACTTTTAGCTCGAGACCTATGAAGGTAAATTTGATGTTACAAATCACCCGTGCTGCGGGTTACAAATCACCTGTGCTGCGGGTTACAAATCACCCGTGCTGCGGGTTACCAATCACCCATGCTGCGGGTTACAACTCACCGTGCTGCGGGTTACCAATCACCCATGCTGCGGGTTACAACTCACCCGTGAAGGTTACAAATCACCCGTGCTGGGTCATGTAGTGTGTATATATATATATATATATATATATATATATATAAATATATATATATATATATATATATAAAGTAGGTATTTGTATTACTTACTTACTAGTTACTTTATTATTCTGTTCTCACTCTGGTGGGGGGTTTCTATGGCGGAGTGTTCCAACCGTCATACAGAGCCTAGAAATGAGAAACACAAGGTTACTTCAGAGGTCCATATAAGTGATATTTCTGAGAGGAGCCGCACGCCGAACCTGCCGAAATAGTGCATTTATTTTTTAATATATTTTTTATCCCACAATTTTGTAACCCATTTTTCACCCCTGTGTCAATCATCTAAAGTGATCCTGGGCTCTACACACCCTCCACCAACCTAGTCCCCATATATGGGGGACAAGGGGAGAGCAAAAGACTTGAACTCATGCTTCCTTCATGCCTGAGTGTCCAAGTTGCTCCTTTACACAGGGGGGAGTTTCCCTGGTTGGACGTAGCACGTGGAAGGAACACGTTATTCCAACCAGTTCCTTTCCCATCCATCAGGCGCCCCGGCTGGCAGTTTAGTGACCAGGATTACTGCATGTTTTTTGTGAGTGTACCTACCCTAGGGGACACGGGGAGAACATGCAAACTCCACACAGAAAGGCCCTTTCGCCAACCCCGCCTTCGGGTATGGGCGCTGATGACGGGGAGGAGGAAACACACCGCCAGCGGCCAAAGCGTCCCGAGCGGGAATCGAACCCAGGACCTTCTAGCTGTGAGGCGACAGCACTACCAACTGTGCCGCTGTGCCCCTTAAATAAATGGTGCATTTATATAGCGCCTTTATCTAAGGCGCTTTACATAGATTAAATTCACCCATTCATACACCGATTGCGGAGGAAGCCATGCAAGGTACCAACCAGCACATCGGGAGCAATTTGGGGTTCAGTGTCTTGCCCAAGGACATGTAAACAGGAGGAGCCGGGATTTAAACCGCCGAACCATGGATCATTGGACGACCTGCTCTACCTCCTGAGCCACAGTCGCCACAGAGTGCTGGCTATAGGTGGGGCGCGGTCACGCAGCTGTCGGTCCATCCGCGCTGATTTAGCAGGTGATTGGGCAGGTAACGGTGTTCCCAGATGCCGCCGTGGGATTCCCTCTTCCCTCTTCTTAGACTTTTTGAAATGTTTGAAAAGCCTTGAAAGTGTTCATTTAATTAATTGTATTGTATTTTTAAAACAGTAATCCTGCACAAAACATTTTCAGATGGTGGTCCGCTGCCAAATGCATATAATTTTGTCCTTTGACACGAAAACGTTTGAGAACCACTGATTTAGAAGGCATTAGAATCGGCCTCCGGTCTTAATCGTTAATTGTGTTTAATTATATTTTAGCTGTGGTTATTCAAAAACAGCAGATGTACAAGCTCACAGCGCTTCGTGCAGCGCAGGGAGCTTGTACATCCACTGTTTTTGAACATTTTGAAAAATCTTGAAAGTGTGAGAACCAACACTAGCTATACTGATTCAGAAAACATTTGTAATGAAATAGGTCGTGCCCTGGACTTGAAATGGCAAGTGCGTGCGTGCAGTGCATGCAGTGCGTGAAAGGGGAAGTGCATGACAGAAACATAGAGAGCACAGTCAGCACACTGCCACAGCATCTGGCTCCATCGCCCACGCCACACATGCACAGCTCTGCGAAGGCTAGCGGGCAAACCGAGCACCCCCGCCCACGCTCATTCACAGCATTAGAACTAAAGGATTTGTTTGGTTTGTTTGTGTCTTTTACTAACCACTGACTTCATTTCGTCATTTTTGAACTCTTATACGGGGAAGTGGAAACTGTACGGTACACACCAAAAAGGGATTTTGTTTCCACCGGGAAAAAAATACTTGTAGTTACTCCAATGCGCCCTCTACCGATATTGCCCAGAGAACTGCCTCATAAGAATATTTTTCCTCCGGTGAAAAAAAATGTACCGTTTATACGTGTGGTGGGGGGTTCAGAGTGCGTCCACTAAGGAAAGTAGGCTTTCTAATGACAAAACCCGCCTTTGTTTTGGTGAGTAGAAAAAACGTTATTTTTAAATACGCTAAAGAGGAGAGGCTGGTGTGAGTCAGTGTCCTGCAACGGGTCGGATACCCGTGGTATCCCGTGGGTACCCGAGTTTGACGGGTGGGAACGTGTGGGACAATATACTGTACCTTTATAAGTTAACGGGTACGGGCGGAACGCCATGCAACACGGGTGGGTGACCTTTTTTAATCAGTGGACCCGCAATGCACGATATTATAAACAGCAGCTGAGCTGGGGGTTTTCCTCAACAGCGGAGACAAGTTAAATCCGTAACAATGCCCAAGGAATCGTCAGTGATGTGACATCACGGCCGAATCCTTGCTTCCTTTTCGTAGCATTTCACGCGTGGAGTTTATTTTTGTTATCACCAGGCTGCAGCCTCAGCCTGTAGCCTATATTTTCGCTCGCACTGATGAAACACCAAGGGATTATAATGCCAACATTCAACACAAGATGTAAAGCTTAGCCTGATGAGTGACGACCGTGTCTGAAACAGCCTTGGATCAAGACGGTCGACTCATCAGGCTAATCTTTTTTTTATCGTCCTCTCCTGGTTGATATATTATGCCAATATGCCATTTAGGTCCAAATCATGATAGGCCTATATAACTTCATGTTGTGATAATAAGCAGCAGTAGCCTCAGTCAACTACATGTCTTCCATTCCGTGTGCAACACACTGCCGCCGCCCACCACCACACCACATGCGGTGTTGGATGAAATAAAGTCAATGATAGCTATATGATAGCTAACGGTTAACGGGGCGCGTAACTGGTCCATTTTTTGACGGGTGGGGCGGATCTGGTTTCGAGTTTTATATAAATCACGGGTTGCGGAACTGATGATTGACGGGCGGGACGGGTGCGGGTATCGAAAATTGGACCCGTGCAGGACTCTGGTCTGAGTTCCATGTGAGATTTAAAAGCGAAAGTAGCATAGCCAATGCAGGGCAGAATCATAGAAGCATTGGCTATGGACCAGAGCTAAGACGGCTATAAACGTAAGTAGACTGGGCAAAACGATTCCCAGGCGGCCTGCCTCTATCTACCCATGAGATCTTCGACACATATTAAAGTGATATTTCACTCGTTTGCACTTATGACCGTCCACAAAAGTGTGTATAGGCCTATTGAAGGAGAGTTATGAAAATAACAGGGATCTCCTCTATTGAGAATTAGTTCAGGGAAAACGTCCGAAAGGCAGACCAAAATTGCACTAAAAAGACATCCGCAAGAGAGACATGGAGGCCCTGAACATCGACCTGGACACCTGGGCAGCTGCAGCATCATTGAAGACGGACATTTTCGTCATGGGAGGGTCCCCAGCAGTCATTTTGAACCACTTTAACAGAATGAAAGAGACAATGGAGGTATATAGGTGGAGCGGATTAAGCAAGAAATAATGTGTCTGCGCAAAGTATGGAAACTCAGTGCAGTCGCTGGCGGCTGTCCATTGGGCCGCCTCAACTCCACATCCTGCACTCACTCATTCAATCAATCACACACACACACACACACACACACACACACACACACACACACACACACACACACACACACACACACACACACACACACACACACACACACACACACACACACACACACACACTCCATTACACAATTTATTCTGGAAGTTTGCACTGCTCATTCCTGCTTGCTTTGCTACTATCATGCTGCTGCTGCTGCTGCTCTCAACAATGTTCAGACACTGCTCTGGATTTAGCTCTAGTAAATGCCTACATTTTAAATTGTAAGACCATGCAGTGAGGATGAGGCAGGCAGGCACTGAAGTACTCACATGTCTCTGTATCAAGTATCAACACCACAATGTAAAAATAATACTCAAGTACAGTAAATGTTCGGTATTCAACATTCCTTGACTAAACGTACAAATGTATTGGCATCAAAATGTACAAAAGTAGGCTACCAAAAGTACTCATCATGCAGAAATGTTATTTCAAAATGTTGTTAATGTATGTTTTGTAATAATACTGGTAATAATGAAAATCTACTAGTAACTCAAGTTTTCAAATGAGGTATTGGGAGTAAAAGTACAATATTCCCCTCTGAGATGTAGTTGAGTAAGTATTGGAAATTGGAAATACTCACTTAAAAGTAAAAAAACGAAACAAAAAAAAACATACATTTTACTAAGTAAGTAGCCTACATACTTGCTTAAGTTACTTTCCACCACTGCAAGCAGGTCAGAAGCCGGCAGGCATCAAGCAGGCAGCTCAGAGGGTGGAGCAGAGGAAACGAGTGAGTGGCAGCTGGCAGCACAACAAACACGGGAGCACAGTGAGATAAGTTGAAGGGCTTAAATGACTGTCAGATCAATGAGATAATGCAGGTAGGTGTGTTAACCGAGGAAAACGAGACATGTGTGCCAAAGCTGGGAGCCAGGAGACATGCCTATTTCCTATATATTTTTATCCTTTATCTACCCAGGGAAGTAGCTGAGCACAGGTGCTCATTTTCAGCAACGCCCTGCACATAGAAACACACAGACAGACACACACACGCGCGCGCGCACACACACACACACATTAAAACCTGGGAGCTGACCAGTACAACCACAGTCTTATACTGTTGGTCACTAAGCAGCTCCAGGGGGAGCAGTTGGGGGTTCAATGCCTTGCTCAAGGGCACTTCAGCGGTGTTGGGTGAGTGATGACCAATCACTTCCCCACCCAGATTTTTCCTGCCTGTCCGGTGAATCGAAACGGCAACCTTTCGGCAACAAGGGCGCTTCTCTAACCCTTAGGCCACCGCTGCCCCCGGAGACCGTGACAGGACCTGTTGGGAAGCACCTGTAGATCAGTGGTTCCCAAAGTGGGGTCCGGGGACCCCCATGGGTCCTTGAGAGAGTTCCAGGGGGTCCCCAGGTAAATTATAGTTTGGAACCAAATGGATCCTTATGGGTCTGTAACTCTGAGAGTGTACAAATGGAACCAAATGGACCTGGTACTTGTACACTCTCAGAGTTAAATTAACATTGATTTTACAATATAAATTGGGTTCCCAGAGATAGAAATGCCATTAAATGGGGGTCTGTAGACTAATTCATATCAAACTGGGGGTCCTTGAAATTAAACGGGTTGAGAATCTCTGCTAGAGCCGTACAAATCTTCTCCTATGGGGGTCCCTGGCATATCTCTTCAAAAGGGGGTCTGCGGGATAATTAGTGTCAATTTGTGGGGTCCTTGACGTGAAAAAGTCTGATGTAGGTTAGTGTGTGAGGTTAGGGTTAGGGTTTTGGGTCCTTAGGGGTACCAGGTCAGGCCATCATCATTTATCGACCGCGGTCGAGATCATGGATTTCACAATGGGTGCGTTCGGAAATGCGCACCGGGAATGTGGTCAGTTTGTTGAGTGTGGTGGTCGTTCAGTGTGCCTTATTTACGAACGACCACAGCTGTGACGCATTCACACGAATCACACCGGACAAACCCAGCTTCAGGGTAGGGTCGCTCAATGCGGGCACTCGGCACACCCGGTGCGCAGAGCACTGGATTTTCGAACGACAACGCACCGAGTGCACTGAATAAACGAACGACAAGAGAGCACACCAGTGCGTTCATGGCGCATTTCCGAACGCACCCAATGCCATGCCAGACTTTCTAGTCCTTCATTACCATCCCCAGTTCCTGCTTACTGATGCATGTGTCCCTAGCGATGACCTCAGAGAACGACAGTTTTCTACCTCTGGTCTGCTTTGAGGCAGGCTTCCAGAGAAGAAGGGAAGATAACCTCATTGTCAGCTCTGTAGCAGTGGCCAAAATTATATCTACAGTAAATGCAACCTCTGCACTTTCATTATTATTATTATAAGTTATTTATTGAAAATCTAATATGAATCCCATAAGGCTGTCCAGTTTAGTTGTCCAATTCCATTGGCCTTATTCCATATAGAAGGCCACGCAAACACACACACACACGCATGCGCGTGCACGCACGCACACAGGCGTGTGCGCACGCGTACACACACACAGTCACACACACACACACACACACACACACACACACACACACACACACACACACACACTCTTATTCATTATGCTTGTTAGCTTGTAGCACTGCTGAGTTAGATTTGTTTAGACACCACCAACCGTTAAATATACTGTACTGTAGTGTTTCTTCGTGCATTATGTATTAGTACTGCGTCCACAAAGCAGAATGCCAATAGGCCTGCAGACAGTAAAAACAAGGACAATGCTAAATACTTCCCATCAATAACCCAAATAATATAGATAAATAGCCTACCATCTTATCTTCATCCACTCATCACATTATTGTAAAACAAGGCTGTTTATATTGCATTCAGGGTTCGATTTTCAGGGTGGGTGGGGATATATATATACTGTATATTACACACTAGTCCTTACCCGTTCTGAATATATGAACAGAAAATGATGTTGATTGTGGGTAATGTGATAGGGGGGGGAGATGGTGTTGGGAAGTTGGGTTGGGCACAAAAGTAAGCTAATTAAACGTTTATTTTGCAAGTAAATGCTGTAGTACAATCATAAGTACACCATTGATGTGTGATGTAAATTTGGTGGTGATATTCTGCCTATAAATGGAAGTTATTGAATATCTTTGTTCACGTTAACATGCATCCAACTGTCAGAGCTGGCTTTCAGCAAATTCATTTAATTAAGATGAATGTTAGAATGTTTGGCGTGTGTAATGCAGGGCATATTGAGGTTGGAGGACAGGGCTGTGCGGCGCTAGGTTCCGTCAGGCGGTCCGTGCGTCGTGGCGTTGTGAGATGGCGCAGAAAGCGAGCAGCTGTCTTGCTCTATGCTAAGGAAGTTCTCTGACTGACAGACAGCGACCGAGCGAGCGTCCGGTGAATTATTAGATAGATAGATTATAATGTTTTTAATCGATTGAATACTTTATTGGTCAGAAATGTAAACATCATGTGATATCCTACAGTCAGAGACATGGATAGCACAAAAAGTACTGGGGACTTGTTACCATGTGTTCCTAAGAATTCAATTCATCGACACAGCATAACAAATATCACAATAATGCTTCGTCACCAACGAAGACAAAACTCTACAGTAGCCTAGGCCTAGGCGACAGTGAATGACAGTGAATGACACCTCCATTCGATGGGAATTTACATTTACCCCCCCTTGTGGTCTGCCACAAGATATTGTATTATTAATAATTAATTAATTTCAATTATTCTTTGTCTGTCACAAAAGGTATGTTCACCATATTAAGCATGTTGTCCACAACGCATCACATTCTGAGCTTGTAGATTTGATGTTTTCACATTGTGGCAATAAAAAAAGAAAAAAATATCTTTTGAAAAACTTTTGAAATCATATTATAAACAATACAATTACAATAAACTGACATTTACTAGCCTACTTGTGACCCAAACACGGGTGCTGACCCAGTGTATGGGAAACACTGGGCTTTGAGTGGTCAAGTAAATGATGAAAGTGACAAAATATCTAGCTTAATCTTTGAAACATAGTCTCAAAGGACCCTCATTTGCAGTGTCGTCGAGGTACAACATTTCAAAGCAATAAAAAAAAACGGAACAGCTAAAACAGCAACATTTCCTCATCGCGTGATGTAGCATGCAAGTTTAAAAACAGTTGCAGACACTTGGGGGTAAGTCTGCAATCAACGATTTAAATTGACCGTAGCGTAGGCCTATGTTATGGGAGAACAGATCTTTAATTTAAGCTGTAGGGATGATCATTCCACGTGGTTGGGGCACTACAACATGTTTACATTTGGGACCTTTAAGTGTGAGCCAGTGACTGCGGAGCGTGTCCTATATACGTTACAGGATTACAATCCAGCAGAGCTTTTAATATACAACGGTAAAGTTCCATCAATTACTTTAAAAATAAACAGATACCAATGTTTATTATTTCGCCTGTCGGCCAAGGAGGGCCGACCCACTCTGTCATATAGGATGCACAGATGAGTTCTGTACCGTTCACCAGATATAAATCACAAAAATATGATAAACTGCATCCAAGGGATGTAGTTTATCATTGTGCATTACATGACCAGGCTGAGCTCTGTATCGGGAACGTATAAAGAGCAAGATCCACTTAATATGCATCAACCCATTCATACAAATCAGTTCATATTCACTGCCGTATAAAGGGGACGGTAATTAGTGCTCGGCTGGATGCCTTTACGAAATTGCTCCAGTTCCCAAACCATTCTCCTCACCTCATGATGCATGTCAGCATTAATATGATGAGGTGCTGAGAGGACCTCTCTTCTACAACTTCCACCTGTTCACATAACTGGTGTGGATCAGTGACCATACAGTATATTGTCAGGCAGAAGAAACCTCTTATCTTCATATTCAAAACCTTGTTTTTTTTTCTTTTTTGTAAATGAGTGCCCTATACTTGATCATACTACAGCGTCGCACAATACCATGAAAAATATAGCAGATTCGCGAGATTGTCAAGCTGCTATTCTTGAATTTGAATCCTGGAAAGTGAAACGCTTTGGACATAATGAGGTTTCCACCCGACAGAGACGATATAGAAGAGGCGCGCATGCAGCGTGGCGGAAACATGAGGGAGCATAATTAATTTCTGCATGCTAGCTGCTTATGGCCACTCGCAGGGGATAGGTGACATGGTGTACATGGATCTTCAGTCATCCATTCAGGACGAGGAGAAGGAACACATATACATACTTATCGCTGCCTCAGGGAATTCTGTTCCACTCTAATGTGGAAATGTAATATCTTTAGGGGACTATAATGACAGTCCAGTTGGAGTAAACACTTGCATACTTCCTCTTTCTCCTCCGTGTCATCAGTGCCCATACCTGAGGTGGGGTTGGTGAAAGAGCCTTTCTGCATTATGGAGTTTGCGCATGTTCTCCCCGTGTCCCTTTATAGGCTATATAGGGTACATGTAGGTAACCTCACAAAAAACATGCAGTAATCCTGGTCTCTAAGACTGCAGGTCAGGTGAGAAGAAGCGGAGACTTCTCATTCATTGAAGGAAGCATGAGGTCAGTCCGTTGCTCTCCCCAGGTTGGCAGAGGGAGTGTATAGCCCAGGATTGCATCAGATAATTGGTTTATACAAAAGCGTGGGATATAAAAAAGACTTAACTCTTGTAGTAGGACTACACTGTTGGAGCCTGCCCCAGCCTGTGTGATTTCTGGTCTAGAGCGGTGGGTGCCCGGAGCGACGCGCCTTTGCACTGTTATTGGAATTACAAGTTGATTCCCACTTCCTATGACAGTTTTCCAATAGGTTTCTCCAGGCTTTTGTTTTTCAGCCGAAAGTGAACAAAAACCAAAGCCTGCAGGGTACCGAGGCTAATTACTGTTGTAGAAATCAACTTTAGTTGACTAACTTGACTCTGGCCTTCATCAGTGTATGAATAATACTTGTCTTTTATTCTCCCCTCAGGGATATTCATCTTCACGGTCTGTTCCAACAGAAACATAATGTAGCACACAACAACATAACACCAAGACAATACATGAAGGGCTGTATTTTGCGTGTCTTAAGTACCAGGTCTTATTCCCTAACTTGAGTAAACTAAAGACCTGGAGGCGTGATCAATGCTCTTTGGCCACTCAGAATAGCCAAATGGCATTGATCACGCCTCCAGGTCTTTAGTTTACTCAAGTTAGGGAATAAGACCTGGTACTTAAGACACACAAAATACAGCCCGAAGTCCCATACACCAAACCATATCATCAGCGAGGCAATTTGTTTAGTGCAGCAATGGCTGAAAGGACAGAACTCCTGCTAAAACTACGCTTTTTCCCCATTTCAAACTGTTTGCGAGAACGCATACATGGGTGTGGACGTGCGTTACTACGCAGCGGTGCCGCGGAGAAAATTGTTATTGGTCGGCTTGGCGCTTTTTGGCACATTTTGTTGCCCTACTCGCAGTACGCATTGCGCGTATACGTAGCGGTGGCGCTGGTCATTTGCTATTGGAAATGCTAAATGTGTGAAGGCATCATTGTTCATATAAGTGGATGCGGGAAGTCTGATAACCTTAGAGGTCACAGAAGGTCAGAGGCTTGGTCGATGTAATGTCTTTTCCACCAGTTTTCCTTACTTCTTAATTGCACATTGCTAGTAGGTGAATGCGAACCCCTATTTGAACCACTACTGTAGTGTTAGTCCATACTGCATAGCTGCATTGCTATGCAGCCCCCTTTCCAGAGAAAATAAGTTTACGCTGCGAACAAAGCCAACTCGAGTTGTGACAAATCATGTCAATGAACACAATGTTTTGGACCGAACAAATTAGAAAGAAGGAAAAAACAGGTTATTATTCTTTATTTTTTCTTCTTTGGTCCAAAATATTGTGTTTGTCACAACTCGAGTTGGCTTTGTACGACACTTAAAAGGTGTTTAAATAAATACTTTTTGAAATGTCTATGGGAAAAATGCATTGGGAATTATTTCCTGGGCCTGGGGTCGCCATGAAAGGGGGCGGGACTGCGACACTCTATAGCCGCAGTCCATAACCAATCCCATAGCCTGCGGGAACTGCGACCGTAAAAACACAGATCCCACAGCCTGTGGCAAAAAATGCTCCCTGCACATGTAATTGGTCAACTCAATGCCCATAAGACAGACAGACAGACAGACAGACGTCCTAAACTGATATTTTGGCTCAAGTTTTAGGGCCGATTCATACTCCTATTTTACCGCTGTTTCGGCGCTGTAGTGCCGAAATGATTTCGGCTCGTCAGAAAATTTCAGTAGCACCGAAGAGCCGACTTTAGGACGGTACCCGCCCCCCTGAACCTCAAATGACGTCAAATTGTAGGCTCTACAGCGCCGAACCGACTTTTATTCGGCTCTAAAATAGGAGTATGAATCGGCCCTTACTCGTGACATACCGTATTTTAGGCGGAAATATAAATATGACATAAATGTAATATGCTATAAAATAAAGTAACAATGCATAATCCTAGGGGTGCCGTTGATGAAAAAGTTCTTGGTAAACTTGTGGTTGTGCCCTGCCTGAGCCAAAAGGGGTTTGAGAACCACTGAGCTAGATAGATATACACGGTAATAGAAACAGGTAGATGGATAATACACACACATGTCTTTTCCACCACTTGACGGCTTGAGGGAACGTGGACTCTATGCCACTTTAATATTTAAAAGTCCTATCTGCGGTATGACAGATACTGTATATAGCTGGTGAAAGCAGACAAAGGGAGATGATGATGATAATGCACAGAGGCGTGTTCTTTCACCATCCACTGCCGGAGGGGATCCGAGCGGGCGGGAAACTCTGCTTTCATAATGCATAAGAGTATAGAAAGAGTATACAGGATGTCTGGTGTGAGGGGAATAGTTTTGGGAGTACAGGGAACATCTTTGATGGTGATGTATTGTACAGTACAGTGGTGGCGAGTAACAAAGTACATTTAAAGATGGAGTGCCACGATTTTTTTCCCACCCTAAAACATGATCATCAGGTATTATTGAGTGGTGCAACCACTCCAAGGCACTCCAAGGCGTACACTCCAACGCACGTCCGCCTATGTGGCCATGAGCACGTCCGCCTATGTGGCCATTGGAACGAGTATATGACTATTAGTACCAGTAGGGGGCGCTGTTTGCCAGAAACAGAGAGAGAGATAGTATTGGTGCTGCCTGTTGCCTGCTAATGAGAGAGAGAGGAGAGGAGAGGAGGGGGGGGGGGGGGGGGAGGGGAGTTGCGACACTCAGTTCACACGGGTGTGATTTTATAATATAAGGAGGAAGAACTTTTTCCAAAAAGTATGTGTTTAAATCATGCTTTTATGTGGTTCATTAAGTATGCCTGGTTTGCCTGGTGGGTGGTGATCCACCTGAACCGAAGCCGCACCCACAGCTGTAGTTGTCTGATAAAGGGGGAGGGGTTAGGGGAGGGGCTGATAGTGTGATGTCACTATATTACTCTTTATTTCATTGGCCCATTTGACTGTCAAGGGTTCAGCCTCCAGGAAGAAACCCTAGATACAAAGTTAATACACCATTGCACATAAAAACGACTCCAGGGTGTCTAATGAAGTACCGTCACCTCATAGACACATGAAAAACTGGAAAAATACAAAAATTGTGGCACTCCCTCTTTAATTAAGTACTGTACTTGAGTGCCATTTGGAGGTATTTGGAGGCCTACTTTACTTGATTACCAATACTACTCACTACATCTCAGATCCAAATGTTGTACATACTGCAATTATTTGGAGCTTAGCTTACTAGCTTACTAGTTACTTTGTAGATTTCAATTAGCATTCCAACACATCATCAACTTCAGCTCAATATACATTTTGGCCATTTGATGTGACTCATTGTTAGCTTGTAGATTTTTATACAGTTGAAAACTTGTGAAATGGTACATTGTGCATAGTATAGCCTACTTTCTACTATTGGTACTTTAAGTACATTTTCATGCCAATACTGTTGTACTTTTACTCAAGTAAAGGTATATAATTCCATACTTTTACTTAGAGTATTTCTAAATTGCAGTATTGATACTTTTACTTAAGTAAAACATGCAAGTATACTTTCCCACCACTGGGATGATGTACTAAGAGCACAGTGGTCACACAGTCACACAGTGGGACCCAAAGATTTGAGTTAATGTTGTTATTTATTGACTTCCTTAGTGTTTTATTGTTTATTTGTGCTGGAATATATTTCTTCCACAGCTGTACTCGCTTTAAGTCAGCCGGTATAGATGACAGTATAGCAGACCTATGCACGGGCTCGTACAAAATAATGTCAGGTATATAGACAGTACAAAGAGTGCGTCTCAGTTTGACAACAGCTTCTTTCTGGGTACATGCATCGATCGTCTTTAATGGAGACAGACGTTCTGCCTCCCTCTGCCTAGTATAGAAGAATGTCCCTCCATGTCCTTGGAGAAGAAGAGGCTTTTGAAAAATATCTCAAGAAATAATATATTTTTGAGACATGCTTTACTGGTAATGAAAGCCTGACACGTTGCCTTTCTGTTGGTAATGAAAGCTTGACAGTTGAAGGTACGCTACAGTAGTAGGGCCTGTGGTGTTTTTAATTTAAATACATCACACCCGTGTGAACTGAGTGGTGAAACTCCGTGTGGGGGTCCCCGGAACTTCGAGACCCACAGGAACGTGCCCAGGTTCCAGCGAGCCGCCCCGCATCCGAAACGGCCGAGAAATGACAGTTACCGTGTGGGGGTCCCCGGAACATCCAGACCCCCCGGAACGTGTCGAGGGGGCCACGCCATTTCAGACGAGCATTTAAAAAAAACACGGACTGCTGATGCACGAGAAACAGCACCAGTGTTGCCATGTCTGCTTACTATAAGTGACTTTTGGCTTATTTTTTGTATAGTTGCATGTAAATATTGGCAGTTGGATTTTTTGTTATTGTTGTTTCTAAAGTGTAAGTGTAAAGTGTTGCTTATTTGGGCTGGTTTCCGACCAAAATAAGTGGTTCTTAAACATTTCCATGGCAAGATTAATATGCATTTGTCTGCAGGACCCCCTGCCCCCTTCTGAAAACATTGTGTCTCCCCATACGAGGTTTCTGTTTGATTTATTTTTTTGTTTTCGTAGACCCGGTCCGAGCCGGTCGATTGTTCTCCCTGCCAAAATCTGGCAACACTGAACAGAGCAGAGTTCCATGCGTTTCAATGGCGACCGAGTGAAACAGGTTGGAACGGAGAGCAGTTCAGGGGAGTTGTTTCTCTTCCATGAACCAAAGCTTACTGGAAACACACTCATGGCTAATATATATATATATATATATATTTCCCTACTGGCCTACTTGATCATACTACAGCGTCGCACAAAACTATCAAAAGCAGCAGATCTTGTCATGAATTGTGTGCTTTTATTGTGTAGTTATATTCCTATTTTTTCCTGTCTACTCTATTTGTTTACTACTGTCTTGTGTCTACCCTGATTGCTAACTTGAGTCCACCTGTGTCAAGTTAAGTTATCAGCCAATCATGTGGTGTTTGTAGTTAATGTTTCACCTGTGTGTAGTTAGTCTGTGTCTATTTAAGTCTCCCTGTGTTCAGTGTTTCCTTGCTAGATTATAAATTATTGTTACGTCGTGTTCCTGCCTGTGTATATGTCCTGTTTGCTGCTAATAAATACTGGACTTGACCTGCTTGTTCTGCTTTTGGGTCCATGACACGCACCGTGACAGATCTGCAAGCTGGAAATTCGGCTTTGAAGGGAGTCAAGGGACCCGCTTTGAACTTGTAGATCTTCTACTTTTGCTAGTTTTGAATTTCAATCTTTAAATGCAACCGTTTGACATATGAGGTGTCGGTGTCGTCGTCCCCCCCCCCCCCCCCCCCCCCTTTATGCTTCATTCACCATAAACAATGGTATTGATATTTTCAATACAAGTCTAAAGCCCCAAAATAAAGATAAGATAAAATATCTAGAAGCCATTTCTCGGTGCAGGACACTGCTGCCACGCGGCTTAGAATGAATCCAACCACTAAACCTACACTGACTAATCCTAATCCTAACCCCAACCTTGCAAAAAAATCAATAATACTCAATGGATATATGCATGAGGCGGATGAGAGATGGACATACTGTAGCTGGAAGGCCATGCATGGGATCTGTGCAATATTACTGTCTGAGATGGATATTGGGGGGGGGGGGGGGGGGGGGGAAATCAATGAGGTTAATACAGTCTGCTATAGGAGCTAGTGCAATATTGTGTAAATTAATGAGGCACTTCACATAAACGAGGACTATTGCTCTGACATGTACTACGTAGCCCATGGCAGGGATTGTGCAAAGAGAGGATTTTCAGTAGCAGAGACACACTATTCTGTTGTGTATAGCCGCAGGATGGATTGGAATGCAAAAGAACAACACAGAAAATAAAAGGAAATTATCCGAATTGCCTACAGAATAGATTGAATCAGCACTAATTAAAAAAATAACAGAAAAGAACAAGAACACATAATACAAAAGAATACTTTGCCAGGGCCCAGACAGTGGTGTAACTGTCTGGGCACCCGACTGGCAATCCGTCGCAGTGTGCCACGGGTTCGACTCTTGAACCCGACACGGCCTTTACTGCATGTCTTCCCCCATCTCTCTCCCGTTTCCTGTCAGCCTACTGTCTGTCCCTTCAAAAACCAATAAAAAAAAGGCGTAAGCCGCAAAAAGGTACATTAAATTCTGTTTTACACGGCGTTGACAACCAAGACACGATCTTGTGTTTGCAACACAAGACCGATTTACTGTCAGGGTCAGTGATGATGAGAATACATGCTATATGTCCGTCTGGGAATTTTATGAATGGGGCACCACAAGGTCTAAGCCAGTTAGCATGCTGGGCAGGCATATGGACAGACGCACGCACACGCGAACGCACATGCACACACATCGAAGCTCAACCCAAGACGACCCAATTTCAGACACTGACAATCAAGATATAGCAGCAGGCTGTGTTTGGGCTCACATTGGCGGATAGAGTGGCTTGCGGTAGAGGAAAACCCCAGTGAACCCAAGTGTCTGACAGCCTGGCAGACTAAGAAGGAAGACAAAAGGGCAAGTAGGTCATCCCGAAGAAAGGGGAAAATCTGACTCACTGGCATCATGTAAGGAAGGCAAAGAGACAAACTGGCAAGCAGACACGCAACATTGACAACTAGCCATCAAGTACTGGCTGTTGGCATATCTTGTGGAGTCAGGAGATGACTTGATAAGACACTAGACAGGCGTGCCAGAGAGAGATGTCGGCCAGGAGGCACATCTGGGCTATGATGTTCTCGGACGACATTGTGATATGTAGTAAAATGAGGGAACGGGTTTGAAGATAGTCTGGAGATGCTAGAGAGAAGGGTAATTAATTAATTCATTCGCCAGTGCCACGGTCTTTTCAGCCATGTCCGTGGAAAATATTGCCCCAGAGGTCTGTGAATCGTAACTGAAACACGCCCATGTAAAATCTATAGCATGCATATCTAAGTCACCCGAAACATAGCCTCGGTACCTACAGTAGGCTTTTATTTTTGTTCATCTCAAAAATGAAAGCCTGGGGGAACGAGACACAGTGAATCAATTTTATCCAGTGCTTGCTCCATGCCCTACCCGAAAGCACGCTGGCTGAGCCAGGCTACCCGAAACATAAAGTATCAAAGTATCAAAAAGGTTATCCAAAACTTGTAGATCTTCTGTTTTCCAAAATCAAATGTCCACACAGTTAGAAAATAAAAAGACAATACATTGCATATTCCTCACCCAACCTTCAGCAAAAGCTCTGAATTGATTCAGAGCTTAATTAACAGTCAGAACTTCCTTCCTTCCACTTCACAAAATTGCTCCATCACACTACTCGGTGGGTTAACAAGTTCTGCTTCTGGTTTAATATTGGCCTTAAAATAGTCTCTTTGACAATATCGGTATCCACCACCAAACACTCCTTTTGATACCTAAAATGGAACCCCCAGGCGGCTCACTTCCTGTACTTTTACAAGGAAGCTTTGAGAAGGAAAGGAATTGGTCACGTGACTGGGCTGCGCCATGACACTTTCATGGGCACTTTCATGGGAGCCAGAACTCACACCGGAATATTCCTGAACCAATTATATGACAAAGGTCATATATATGGTTATGAGCTGTCCAGCCGGCTCCATTCACTGCCATGTATTGAACTTCCGGTGTGAGTTTTGGCACCCATGAATGTCCATGAAAGTGTCATGGCACAGCCCAGTCACGTGACCATTTCCTTTCCTTCTCGAAGCTTCCTTGCACTTTTATAGCTGTTCCTGGTACCTCACTTCCTGGAACTATTGCTAACATTACATGCTTTTCCCCTACCTCGTTTTTGAAACCAGTCCTTTGGCCCAATCCCAATTCCCAAAGCTGATCGTTTTATTATTAGTTTTATAAATACAATTTCCTGTGTGATGTGGGTTGTAATATTTATATATAATAATATTCATTATAGCCTACATTTAATTTCCATATTATTTTACTTTGCTTATTAGTCATTTCTCATACATGTTTCCCTTATTATTATTATTGTTATTAAATATATAGCCTATATCCTTCCATTCCATCTTCTTCTTTTGAGAACAGTGAGAAAGCACTATTGTGTTTGTTGACATTCTAACCGCGATACATAACTAATTTGCATACTTAAATGATTGACGTTCGGAGGATCCCCCTCATTCCCCTGGTAACGCTATGAACTGTGGGTAATTTCTTTGCTAAAGTCAGCCAAAGTCAGCATCGACGCTGACTTTGGCAAAGGGCACATAAAGGGGCGGTGCTGAGCCCTCACTGACTTACCGATTTCAAATGGGACATCCCTCAAGCCCTCGCAGACTTCACATGAACGCGCAGCTAAATCAGTGAGTGCTCATTGAGTCAGCAAGGGAGTGGATTGGGATTGGGCCTTAGTCTTGTCTATATATATATGCCCAGTGTTTTCAGTTCCTTGTCAGTTCGTCGTCATTCCAAGTCCTTGTTATTTCCTAGTTGTTCCAAGTGTTTTCACAGTGTGAGTTTTGAGAATTAAAACCACTTGAATATTCAATCTTCTGCCTGTGCCTGGTTCGTTCAGTCCTACATCTCCAGAACCAGTGTGACATGTGTTGTGGATTTAATTAATGGACATTTAAAAGGAATTACAGGGTGACTGTCAAAAAGGACATTTCATATACATCCATGGTGTTTATAAATCATTGTGTTAAAAGGTGTTTTGTTTGTGTGGTTTCATTTATAGTTTTTCACTGTGTGGTAAATAAAGAGCCCTTGTGAACATCAGTTGGAGAGTTGTCTATCCTGCATCAGATGAAGATTGTTTAGGAGCAGTTTATTTATAATTTATTTGTGGTGGTACTTACATTTGTAGCTCGCGTCGGACAGAGAGCAGGGCTGCACAAGGCAATCAAGTCTAGATCGGCATGGACTCGCTTTTGAGGGCTTTATAAGCCCCTTCCACTTCCACACAATTCAATTTCAATTCAAAGGGCTTTATTAGCATGAGAAAACATACGTTTACATTGCCAAAGCAGAAAGCACAATACAACAATACAGCAATACAATAAAAACAAAAGTTATGTACATTTGAAAATCAGAATCTTCAATAGATCAATTTATATGTACCAAGATCACTGGATGTAGGTATAGTGCAGGAATATGAATGAAGAAAGAAGTCTGCACACAGGCTCTGCTCCAGTGGTGTTTTGTTTTATTTAAAACACCATTAGTTAAGGCACACAACGTTTTGGCCATGAACGGTCTTCATCAACGGTGATAGGCTTCACCTGATGACTGTTCTGGAGCAGAGCCTGTGTGCGGACTTCTTTCTTCATTCAAGTATCTACCTTTAGTCCATCACCAGCCAGGAACTGGATGTGCGCAAGCCACCTGCTTTTTAAAATAGTGCAGGAATATACACAATGATTAGTCTTTAGGGTGGTTGTGTTCCGTTTGATATCCTTCTATCACAGCAACTCACGGATCTTGCTGCTGTGTTTGCACATTGGTGTACTTCGCCCAGCAGATATGGGAGTTTTTTGCCATTTTTTTGTCTTTTGTCTCTCTCTCACACACACACACACACACACACACACACACACACACACACACACATAGACCCTTAACTGGAAGAAAGGGGAAGGGTGGGGTGTGTGTGTGTGTGTGGGGGGGGTGTAGAGAGAGATAGGGGAAGAGACATAATGGGGTTATAGGCAAGTATAATGTACAATCTATCAATAGTGACATACCAGGACAAAACTAACGAAGTCTCGGATTCAGCGTCACTGGCAACAGATAAGCTTCTTACAGGGTGAGTGATCTCCGTACAATATAGGTCTGAAGTTGTTTTGTAATAATGATCAAAATCTATAAAGTAACTATTTTTTTTGTTATCAAATGTTTTTTATTTTAAGACAAAAATCACAATAATACACGTTAACAACATGAATGACTTAAAGAAAACAAAACACATATAAAACAACACATAACAGCAAAAGCAAGGAACACAAAAACAAAAACAAACAATCCCACATACCCCTCCCCCCCGAGACCAAAGGTGCCACAAAATGTCATTACATACTACTGTGCAATGGAAACAAAAAATAAATAAATAATGATAATAATAATAATAATAATGACTAAACCATGCCCTTAACTAAAAATATAATGTAGTAAAAGTGCAATATTTGCCTTTGAGATGTAGTGGAGTAGAAATAAAATAATAGAAAATTGGATAAGTAGAAAAGTACATCAAAATTGAACTTAAAAATGGAGTGCTGTGATTTTTGTACTTTTTCTGTTGGATATGGAGTTAACATTACTCTAATAGACCCCCAGGTTTGGCTAGCATATTCAAATAATGTCTCCCCTGTGTCATTTTGGTTTACTCCGGAAAGCTGAATGCCTCGTGAACAAACATTATTTCTGAAACAATTCTGATGAAATGTATGATTTAAATTAGCAATTAAGGGGATATCCATCACAGCTGGAGCAACGTTCCTTTTTCATCCTGTCCCATTTCTTATTTCCAATAACCCAATAACCTTCCAGAGGAGGAAATGTATACCTTAAATGGCAATGAGGGGACTTGTATCTCAGCCTAAACCCTGTAATCTGACTTTATCCTGTGATTTTAGAATCAGCCTGTATCAGGTTGACAAAATGAAGGCCCAGCTAAGAGCAGTGCCACTCCCCTGTGTATAAGGTAGATACATAATCACACTAAAAAAAGAACCCTCATTTGAGGTGAGAACACCCTTCTCAAATGTCGTGGGAGTGAAGCTCTGCCTATTATTAAAGCCAAAAGCCAGAACCTTTGTCATTAATCGGTTCGGGAATACCAGTAAGACGCCTGAGAGCGAGAAGCGATCTCGCCCTATGTGTGGCTGCAGACTGCTGGGCGAGCGCTGGCGCTTTGGAATGGGGGGTCAGATCTATCTATCTGCCTGGGTGACAGCATGACTGCTGGGCGAGCACTGGTGCTTTGGAATGGGGGGTCAGATCTATCTGCCTGGGTGACAGCATGACTCATTCTTTGCATGTTCAGTGGATTCTGGTCTAAGCCACTTCACAGCCCAGGCCTCTGTTTTATTTTCTTTTTTTTTACAAATTAACTGATGACATTTGAAAAAACAATTGTGTACAATATGTGAATTGTAGGCTACTAAAGAAAACAAAAATGTCACGTCCTGTTCATGATGAAAAGCTCCAAAGCAGCACCTCTGGTTTCCAGTTTCACCTCTGTGCTTTTAGAAGCCTTTTCTTCTCCATATTGTCTCTCAGTGCCCTGCCCTCTGAGGCAAGAACCAGCAGTCTATGTTTGGAGAGCCTTGTTTGTGGTATTAGGGGTGTAGGGGTGTGTGTGTGTGTGTGTGTGTGTGTGTGGTGTGTGTGTGTGTGTGTGTGTGTGTGTGTGTGTGTGTGTGTGTGTGTGCGTGTGCGTGTGTGTGTGTGTGTGTGTGTGTGTGTGTGTGTGTATAGTTCTTTTGCTATGTACAGTATGTTCAAACTGTCTTTGTTGTTCATAGAAAGCACATAGTCACAGACTTCAGGGGTGGAGAATCTGGGGATCCTCTTTGGCTGTAAAGATGGCTTCTCCAGAGAGCCATAACCGTCATCAGACTTATCTTTGAAGAGGTTGTGACTGTGTGGGATGTTGGGGTTGTAGGATTTCACCTGGAAATCAACATCTGCAAAATGTTGTGGTGGGTCTATGACAGGCACTGTGCAGACTGGCTTAAAAGTACTAGTAGTACTAATACTGGTCTCCGCTGAAGAACCACCGCCCATTGCATGCCACTGTAGGTTGTGTTGGGCACATTGTCCTGGAAATACACCTGAACAAACGGTACCAACGGTGCCGGTGGTGAGACGGTGGTCGTCGGTGGTCGTCATGACCCATGATAGTAAACTGCTGCCTGCTAGTTAGCTCAAAGTTACTGTAAGTTACAGGATAACCGAACCGAAATAATGCAGGATGGGAAGACAGATTCAGGAATAAGGGAAGGCTGGGTTGTAGAGAGATGAGAGAGAGATGAGATGAGATGAGAGAAATTCTGTGAGAAATTGTCGAGTATTGCGGTGAACACTCGCCCAGGCCTCTGTTTTGAATGCAATGATGGCAGTGCGTTTGCCTTTTTTACCAGGCTGACGCCGACAGACAGAACATGCTTCCTTAAACAGACTCTTGAGGTCGTCTGCCGTGGTGTCAGATGAAAGGCTACTCACAAACAACATTTGTGAACCTCTCTCTCCCAGCATGAGCTTGGCAGAGTATCTGGCATCTTCTACCATGACAGTGTATTCTGCCACGTCGTCAGGCTGGCAGTTGTTGATGGTCAGACTCAGGTTCTTCCCGTCCTTCTGCATCTCCACCTTGTCAGAGGGAGCGAGCTCGTCGTCGTTCTTGTACCACTTGTAGTTGGGAGTGTCCTCGTACAGCTCCGCCGTGAAGGTGGCCTTGTTCTTTGGTTCCACGTGCTGGTCTCTCAATGGCTTCACAAGCCAGTCTTTGACGATTTCATTTTGTTTCTCCACCTCCATGTCCACGATGACGATGGACTCGTCGCCGCTGCTGGTCTCGCCTTCCTCCTCGACACATTCCTCGTCACTGCTGATGACGATCAGCTCTGGTTGCTGAACCCGCAGCAGCCGCTCTGGTGCCAACGGATTGTTCTGTGCTGGTGGAAGCATGGGCTTTGGTGACAGAGGTGTCTCAGGCTGCTCTGAGGAACCTTAAGTTTCTCCAGGATTAACTTCATTCACTCTGGACTCCATCTCTTCACACTGGTCGGTGAAAGAAGTGTTGACAAGTGAGAAAAGCAGAAAAGCCACATAATTAGCAGGTTTCACTGGGTTTCAAATCAAGGTCTTCAATGACGTTGGAGAATGTAGATTTCGAAGCCCAGTAATCCTCCGGCATGTCATTGAACTCTGTGAGACCAGCTGCGAGTAGGTCACGGCGAGCTAGGAACTTGGCTAAGTCTAAAACTGAACGGGATTCACCGGAGGCATTATGTCCATCTCTAGGTTGTTATGCTCTGTATTGTCTCTGGGTGATCGTGAGCTCTTAAACTCAGTAGGTGTGTGCCACTTCCACTCACTTTTTTAGGGTTGAAATGGACCGGTGGGCGTCTCACGGTAGGGGATTGTTTGTTAGGAGTTGGGCTATGTGGAGATGAGAATTGCCTCTCACCTTGGCTATTAGTAGGTTTCTGATCTGGGGGAGGGACAACTGGTGGCTTGTGGCTGTCGGCTGCTGGGGAAGCCAATGTGGCCTTCGCTTCGGGCTCTGCATCGTCAGTGTATGCTGATGGGTGTTTGGTGTTCATGTAGAGTCTACATGAACACCAAACACCTGGGTCTGAGCATAGATAGATAGATGCGTCTGCAACTGGTTGTGGCCCCCATCAAGTGACCTTTTGAC
This sequence comes from Protomyctophum parallelum, assembly GCF_964188405.1. Classification (NCBI taxonomy): domain Eukaryota; kingdom Metazoa; phylum Chordata; class Actinopteri; order Myctophiformes; family Myctophidae; genus Protomyctophum; species Protomyctophum parallelum. Next base: position 27,468,738 of record NC_139716.1, on the reverse strand, counting down.
CAATGCGTTCGACACCCCTGTGTAGCCTATTTTGCACCATGGTCTACAGTGTAGACCATGGTGCAAGTCAAGCATGACTTCCGGTAGGTTGATATGCCTAAAAAGAAAAATAAACACAAACACGGATTGTTTATTCACGCAAAAACAAACAGATTTTTCCCCCGAAAGGTTGTCAGAATCCTCCCATTTGCAGTGATCAGTATGGGGTCACCGAGTAAGTCACCACACTCCTTGCATTTAGCCTCTGTTGGAATCAGGCGCTTGGGAAAGGCATCCTTAGGCAGTTTACCTCTGGACTGCTGTATGACCTCCATAGGAAGTTCAGCAGGTAGTTTTTTATTTTCCATGAGGTACTTCACCATCCCTTTAACACCTTCATCACATGGTGGATAACATTGTGGAAAGTTAATCTCCTGTTCTGTGGTTGGCTCTGGATGAAGGGTTCCCTCTTCGGTAGATCTCACCCTCTTAAACAGTTGCCCATCCGTCACAAACAGGTGCCATTTTGCAATCGCTTTGTGTATGCAAGAATGCCTTTTTGGTTTTGTTGCACAAGGACAATGCCAAGTGTTCCGCTTACTATCATAGGCTACGATCAGCCGTCCTAACCTACTAATTTAGCAGACACTCAAGAGTGTCATAGAGAGAAAATGGCATGAATCCCAGTCTAAATGGTAACATAATATTTAAGGACAATGAATCCCAATGCAGAGTTTAGCATTGTTTTCAAATGCAGGAGGAAAAAACTGACAAAATAATAATAAAAAGGTGCATTCTAATAATTGAGCAAATCAAGAAACATGATCTTCCATTGTACCTCTGTGCTTCACTGACGCATGGCCTGTGATATGGTAGTCCAATGCAAGCTGGGCACCATTGAAAGGGCAGAAAGGACATCTGTACAGTTGAGTGGTACTGCAATACATGCCTTTGGGACTCCCACCACCCTCTTTTAAAACAGTAACGTGTCTCTACATAAGAGAAAACAAGCTTAGACACAACAGGTAATACAAATAAACTATCATTTTATTGTGTAGACTCAACATATAACTTCAGCTAGTGCTTACAACTGTACAAATAATTTTGTTTGGTGTTCAAATAGGCTCATTTGTCAACTAGGGATTCCATCATTCCATCACTGTAAACATGTAGTTCTAATGACAAGTGCCTTGCACAGATTGCACTATTGCGCAGACAATTTAATATTAAGCTACATAATATCATGAATACATTAATATCACTTACTTCCATGGTTTAACTGTGCTGCTGTGGTCGTACTTCAACGTTGAACCGGGCGTGTGTAAGACTGTAAAATGTTTGTTTGTAGCATGGGTTTGTAGAGACTCACTTCCGCAATCCTCCGCGGGGTTTAGTACCCTTCACTCAAGGGGCTGGGTGTAACCATAGGGGGTAACCCCACCCACTCCTCTCAAAACCCCACCCACTCCTCCTCCATAACCCCGCCCACTCCTCCTAGGAGAAGCCCCGCCCCGATCTGCGGGCTGCAGTCAGGGGCTTCTCAGCACAGGGGGTCAGATCTATCTGCCTGGGTGACAGCATGACTGCTGGGCGAGAGCTGGCGCTTTGAAATGGGGGGTCAGATCTATCTGCCTAGGTGACAGCATGACTGCTGGGCGAGAGCTGGCGCTTTGGAATGGGGGGTCAGATCTATCCGCCTGGGTGACTGGGTGAGCGCTATAGCGCTTTGGCATTTTTGGGCCTGTTAAGAAGAGAATAGTTTTGGCCGGCTACGGGCGCGGCTGCCCTAATAACTTTGGGGCATGCCCGTCTAGAGTTTAAAATAAATGGACAGGCACTGTATCAGTCAAAAGGGAGACATCGAAGAGGATGGATGGATGGATGGGGAAGGATCAACATAATGGAATGTCAGAACAGCTTCATATATGGAGATCTAAGGGTTTGAGGTCAGATGTAGAGTTGCCGGACAATATTGATGACATCCGGGATCTCCATATATATATTTTAATACAGCGTCTGGAGCACTGGATAGGCCTGTCTGGTACGGCCCGGTCCTGGTTCTCCTCCTACCTTTCAAACAGAAGTTACTTTGTCAATCTAGCCGAGTTTGACTCAGACAAACACGACATCAGTTCTGGTGTCCCACAAGGCTCGATTCTTGGTCCTCTGCTGTTCTCCTTGTACATTCTGCCATTGGGTGAACTCATTACCAATCACGGAGTCAATTTTCATTTCTATGCTGATGATACCCAACTATATCTTGCTGTGGCCCCAGACGATCCCTGTGCTTTGGACCCGCTGTTGACCTGTCTGTCTGACATCAAGTGTTGGATGAGTGAGAACTTTCTCAAACTGAATGAGGATAAGACGGAAGTTCTCATAATCGGTTCTAGCGAGCAAAGAGAATCAATAATTGGCAGACTTGGCAACCTGACTGTAGAAGGTAACAGTACAGTAAAGAACCTGGGGGTTATTATTGATTCTGAATTTAATTTTAATTCACACATTAATCATGTTACCAAGATTGCTTTTTTTCACCTTAGAAATATTGCACGGATCAGATCCTATTTGTCCTTGGACGATGCAAAAACGCTAATCCACGCCTTTGTTTTTTCTCGGCTTGACTACTGCAATGCACTCTTTTCAGGACTCCCTAAGAAAGCGACTGACAGATTACAACTTGTCCAAAATGCAGCAGCTAGAGTTTTAACTAGAACTAGGATGAGAGAACATATTACTCCAGTTTTGGCATCACTGCACTGGCTTCCGGTTGTTTTCAGGATTGACTTTAAAATTCTGTTACTTGTCTATAAAGCTCTCAATGGTCTCGCACCTCCGTACCTCCGTGACTGCCTACCTAGATATGTCCCTAGCCGCCCCCTCAGGTCCTCCAACGCTGGCCTACTTGAAGTGCCTAAAGATATGTGCACAAAAAAGTACGGTGAGGCAGCTTTTTGCTTCTATGGCCCAACAGCCTGGAATAAACTTCCATTCGAGCTCAGACACGCACCCTCTGTAGACATTTTTAAATCTCAACTCAAGACTCACCTCTTCACCCTTGCTTTTAGTTGAGTTTTATTTATTTTATGTGTTTTTATTTATTTTATGTTCTTATATTCGGTTTTGTTCTCTGCTATTGTTCTATCATTTTAACTACTTGTGTTTTATTGTATTTAATTTTTGTGTCCTGCCCTGTGAAGCACTTTGAGCTGCATTTTATGTATGAAAAGTGCTATACAAATAAAGTTTATTATTATTATTATTAATATATGGGCTTAATATTAACGATATTCAGACCGCGGCCATCTTGCCAGCAAGGTGCAACTTCCCATAGACAGCCCCATTCATCCAAACAGAAAAGTCCTATTTGATTGTATTAAACAACGTTAAACTCACCAACATTGCAGCTGTACGGAAAGCTTGACTTATCCTCTGTAATCTGTAATTTTTTTGTTTCACCGTAGACAATATTATGACCTAAATTCCTTGCAGTTGAAGTATTGGAGTTTGGAAGCTATAGCACTAGTTTTTAGTAAAGCAACCTCCTGCATTATGTGCAAATTCAAAACAGGTGGTACACAGGGCTGTTGAGTGATTATGGTCCAGCCGGCTCCATTCACTGCCAGCATGTATTCATTGAACTTCCCGGTGCGAGGTTTGCCTCCTAGTGCAGCATATAACCATAACATTCGTTCAGTTTGTGATAAAAGCATGACATTTGGTATACACATATAGCCAAAGGCATCCAAAACATAATTGGATGTGGAGGCATCCTGAATTTTCAACATGGCACCAATGAAAGCGTCCACGAAAGTGTCATGGTGCATTCCAGTCATGTGACCATGACTCTTCCTTCTGTAAGCTTTATTGACTTACTCCTGTGACTATAGCTAAATTCCAATACCCAAAATCTCGGACACTCGCTCACTCCCACTCGGTCACTCGGGGTCATTCCAGCGTGACCCGGAAATGGTTAACGTTCCGATTGTTAAAGCGCTCCATCGAGGAGGAGAGGAGAGTCGAGTGGAGGAGCCGAGTGAGCTCTCCGAGACCGCATAGAGCGAGTGTACATCAGGTGCAGGCTCGGTGGGGTATTTTGTCTCCTCGCAGCGGATTTCCGCATCACGTGTACATGTTTTTTTTCCTTCTCCAGTGACATAAGTCCGCCTCCTCCACATGTGGCACAGAAAACACTGATGAAACCCGATACTGTGCACCACCCCCCCCCATCCACTAGCTGCCGGCCGGCTGACTGGCTGAAGTCGCCGACCCAACGGCCAACACACACATGCACGCACTGTTCAACTGTTTGTTGAAGAGACACATTTTCGCTGAATGAATAGAGCTTCAGAATGATAAAGTAGCCTATCTAGCCTACTTATGTGAAAGTGAAAGGACCACAACAAGCCACTGGCTTTATTGCGTTGTGTGATATAAGCATAATAAAAGTAGGATATATAAATTAGGCCGGCTATATTGTGCGCACCTCAAAAGCTATAGTTAATTTATCTCTGTGCATGCCTGAATGCACAGACTGCTATGAATGACGGTGACAAAAATGAAAAATTTATTTATTTATATGTGGACTGAACTGAATATGTAAGTCAGAGAGACTATACCTAATTCCTGTTATAGTGTCCGTTATTTGCAAAGACCGCGGAGGAGGACTGACTGTCGGAGGAGTGGGTGATTTATACGTGTGCGCATCCTGGCGCTTATTCACTATTTCAGGAATAAATACCCTTGCCTTGCACATGTTACCAATACATACACATTGGCCTCGGACCCTCGGTTACATGTACAACATGATGAATTGTCTATTCTGTAGACTGTACGGCTCTGTTCGGAGTTCCAGTGATCCAGGCATCCAGCTGTGTGACACCAATTTTGCTTTGGCAATGTTAACGTATGTTTTCCCATGCCAATAAAGCCCTTTGAATTGAATTGAATTGAAACACGTCATTAGTGATCGCGGAATGTGCCGTCGCTTTGAAATGACAGCGTAGTACATTCCGATTCCAGAGGAAAATTCGACCACCACTCTGTCCTCGCATTGAATCCTCTCCTCCTCCTCTCCTCCTCGCTGGGGGCGGAGCCGAGGAGCGAGTGGAGGACGCGAGGAGAGTGAGCGAGTGTGAAAGTTGCGGTATTGGAATTTAGCTTATGTCACAAAACCATTGACTTAGGCCAAACAATTGCCTAATCCTAAATTACAAGCTTATGTTGGCCTAAATCACAGCCTTTTCAGTAAAAGGTGCGGGGTCAGCAAGATCCTTTTCAATTAGGACTTTGGCGAAAAAAAATAATCCTCAAAAATGTATTTAAGCCATTCGTTTAAGAATTAGGAGCTGCTGCCTTATGTTCAGATTGTCAAATTATGCTGCACCGCCAGTCTTCGATGGAAAGCAGTAAGTGTGTGTGTGTGTGTGTGTGTGTGTGTGTGTGTGTGTGTGTGTGTGTGTGTGTGTGTGTGTGTGTGTGTGTGTGTGTGTGTGTGTGTGTGTGTGCATGAGCTGAGGACCTGGAGTGAGATTTCAGCATTGGCTACAAACAAACTGGCTACAAATGCAGATTTGTTTTGGTCATGCATCCAAGTTCGAAAAATTAGGTCCATGAGCTCGTGTCGATCGGTCGAACAAGCTTAGGGCTTTGAATCTCATTAGGGGATTGATGCTAAAACATTACACAAATTTGGATGACGCTGTGTGTGTGTGTGTGCGTGCATGCGTGCGCGGCTGCCGCGTGTGTGCATGCATGTGTGTGCATGTGCATGCATGCGTGCGTGCGTACGTGCGTGTGATGACTTCTGTAACCCATTAAAACTGGGAAAGCATTCGTCAGGTTACATTTTAATACTAAATATATTAGGTTGGCTATTAAAAAATAGCAGATATACAAGATCATAGCTTCGTGCAAGTTGGCAGATCTGCTATTTTTGAATGACCGTGAACATTTTGGACTCAAGTCTTTGCTTCTGGAGGTCCCTGGAACAGAATACTTTGAGATGGGGGGGTGGTGGTGTGTCCTTAATTGACATGACACCGTTTGAGCACCAGTTAATGTTAGCACAGCTGTAATAATGTATGGTGTCTCAAATGATCCCATGTAGCGCTGTACTGCAGCTGAGTTATGTTCCATTAGCCTGTGTTGCCTGTAGGGATAACTGTCACACATGATGGGGTCAATCGCGACGCTGGTGAGACCGTGATAATGGGGGACATAACATGGGCCATTTACTGCAAACGATCAGATCTGAGCCACATTCTACAGCAGCGGGTCTGAACCAGTGGTCCCGGGACCATCAGTGGTCCTTGTGGGGGTTCCATGCAGATGGTCCCCAGTTAAACTTAACCCATTTAGGCCTGACCTCTAAATAAATAAATAAAAATCTTCTAAATCCTAATAAATATTTTCACGATTTTTCAAAATTAGCAGACCTACAAGCTTGTAGCGCGCTATAAGCTTGTAGATCTGCTATTTTTCAATGGCTAAATTATAGCATAATGTTTAAAACACCAAAAGGGGTTCTCGCCTAAAATGGGTTAAATGATGGAGAGATGGTAACCAAATGGACACTTATAGATCTGTAACTCTCAAGTGTAAAATTAAACCAATTGGACCCTTATGGTTATGGGTCCATTTGGTTTCATTTTACGCTCTCAGGAGTATGTAAGTGAGTCACGCTGCGAGCGTGTAGATCTGATAGTCAAAAAAAAAAGAAGGAAATAATCTAGATAAACTACTGATATAGAAAACTGTTAGGATTTAGAAGACATTGTAGAATCGGCCTCAGGTCTGAATGGGTTAAATGACACACACTTCAGAGGTTACATTTCCCCAAAGGTAAGACCGTTTTTTTAAATTATTTATGATAACAAGGTGCTTGTAGCAGCCAAAACATCTCAACTTTACTGTGCTCTAAGTCAAAGCTAACCTTTATCTTTGCTGTTGGGCAGAAACCCTGTATCTCCACATTTCAACTTATTTTTTTCCCTCTTTTTTTTGTAAATTAATGTTCATCATAGTACAATGGTTTTCAACACTTTTCATATCAAGTTCCTTTATTTATTTGACATTTGAGCCACGGACCACCATTTGATGAGATTTAGCCTCTCACATCCAAAACTTTTAATATACTGTTATCGTTGGAGCAGATTTTGTCCACATTTCCATGCTGTATGTGATGTTGGTGCCATAGGAGAGACAACAGGCTAAACTATGACTAATAAATGACTATAAAATCAAACATTTCTGTCAAAATCAACACTGCAGCTCTAAGAGGGAACTGTTAAGGGATCCCAAGTTCCCAACCCTAGTCACAAAGCACTATTAAAACGAGAGGGTGTGCTTCGTGTCAGTCAGTGACATGTAACACTGAAGCATACAGAGTACAGGTCACTGTGCCCTCTCTGGGCAGTGCGAGGAGGCTTTTGGAGTCGAAGAAAGAACAGAATGTTCTTGTACTGTGGTGAGCTTATTATCGCTCTAAACATTTCCTTTGCCAGTCATCAACGAGTGGCAGGATATTGATTTCACTCGTTTTTGGGGGATATGGGACCGGGCGGATGGTAATGAGTTTTAAAATCTCCGCTCGCTGTGAACTGTGATACAGATCAGCTTCTGTCCAAGCGCGTCTTTTCTTCTTTTGTTTTAATAAAACTTTTATTAACATTCAGTCAAGACTGGGAGCTTGATCCCCATCCCTCGTGACGAAGCATACTGTAATACATCATCTGTGATGAATCAGGATGTCCACAAGCCAAAGCCATGTCCTCTTCCCACAATGCCTGCACACGTTTAAGTCTGTTAATAAGTTGACCTGAATCTCCAATACGTCATTCAAGTCAGTAACATAACATTGTTTTAGGACTTTGATTAATTGTTTTATGTTTGTAAATAAAGCAGCCGTAATCACTCATCTTGCACTTGCTCTGTGGCTGCCCTGAAATAGAGGGGTTGGAGTGGGGGGGGGGGGGATTGATTGATTGATTGATTGATAATTGTATTAACAGTATGCAGATTAAGTACAGTATATGAGGAAAGCACAGGTCAATAGAAGATCTGCTAAGAGGATTGAAATACCCATGAAAAGCACAATTGGTTTGTTTACGTTGGGGTCCTCCATTTTCAATTCATCAGATAAAATACCAATGAGGAAATGGACTAGGACAAAACAAAACTATTAGAATACGCACATCACTTGGTTGAGGTGCTGGGTTGGGAAAATCCTTTCAGTGACTGGCTGAGGTCTGCTGAGGACATCAGGGAGCTCAGACACCAACAACACCAGAACATCCATTGATAGATTCCACAGCCAAATGGCTTCTATTGAGTACCACAGGCAGATAGATGAGACGCTGCAGGGTCTCTAACACAAGGAGACAAGGCGCTCAGAGATGGAAATGAGTAGCAAAATGTTGAGGTATTTTTTTCTTCTTCACTGGAGTATTGCCTTGTAGTGGCAGTTATGGGACTCAATATTGACAAGCATAAGAAAGTATCAGAAACAGGACTCCGGCTCAAGATTAAGGCATCGTCATCTTTATTCAGAGTTCTCAGTCAGTACAGCAAAATGGTAGCATCCCTGAGTCCCAGTCCTCTCCCCAGCATCAATGAAATCATCCCCTTTATCCCCCCCGCACATCTTCATTTACAACAGCAAATAGACATTTAGTAACAGATGGTTTATTCAACATGTCCTTCTAAGGTTGGAGTTACGCAAAGGAGACAGACACGCTATTCTAATAGTCCTAAAATGAGAACAACACAAATAGTTACACCTTTGCTGACAGTGGTATATTTAAGCATGGACTTAGAAATGAGCTCAATGGTGAAGAATAGACTGGATGGCAGGATGAGAAACAGCCTAATATGATTGTTCTATGTGGCATTCTAATATTTCTATTACAGCCTACTTCCAATTTTCTGGGAGCTGAGAGAGGTACAAGCTATACAAGCTCATAATGCATCTACTGTGCTGTATGTCACGCAAGGCAATCATACAAAATGCAAAAGCAGCTGCCCAATGGGTTCTGTCACTTCTGTGTCTGTAAACTGCATTTCACTACTGTATTTTAGCCCTTTTCAATGTGTATAAATCGATAATCGCTAATTGTATATAGTCTATTTTCACAGAAACAATGTTAGTACTGTATGCGTTTAATGCGCTTTACTGTAGCCTTTGTGTGCATGTTTTCCTTTGGTTGTGGGATGACGTACTGGCTCACGAGAGGGTTAGGCAAGGTTGCTGGGGCCGCGGATGTGGGATAAAAAAACAACAGATGTTTTGTCCTGGTCCACGGGGGCAAAACGTCTCCTGTGCATTGCATTCAGCACAGGGGTCATCTGTACCCTATGTTCATATACAAGGACGGATGTGTCAGTCTCTAGGTGTTCTACATGACACTGATTCACTATGACACTATGTATGTGTATGGCACCATTAGGAGTCCACGAGGACCTCCATAACTATAGTGCGCAATGGGCAATATGCACACAGAATAACTCTTCCTATACAACCAGGCCACTTCCCTAAATGCAGATAAAAGCATATCTCTTCCTATACAACCAGGCCACTTCCCTAAATGCAGATAAAAGCATATCTCATGTATGAAAAATGAACAGGCGTGGTAACAAAGTACGGCTTAGCGTTAGATTTAGTTTAAAGGACGACTTCACGGGGCGCCGGCTGGCCTAGCGGTCCAGGCGCATGCCAAAATATAGGGCGCGTTCGGCTATGCGCACCGGGAATGTGGTCAGTTTGTTGAGTGTGGTGGGCGGTGACGTCACAGAGTGCGTTCAGTGTGCCTTATTTACGAACGACCAGTTACAACACACCATTCACACTGAGCAACCCTACCCTCAGGGTAGGGTTGCTCAGTGCGTGCACTCGGCACACCCGGTGCGCTGCGCACTGGATTTTCGAACGACAACGCACTGAGTGCACTGAATAAACGAACGACAAGAGAACACACCAGTGCGTTCAGGGCGCATTTCCGAACGCGCCCATAGGCTCTGGCCTGACAGTGCATTGCGTGTTCGAGTCCCGTTCATGACAATCTTTGCTGCGTGTCTTTCTCTCTCCCTCTTTCCTGTCCAGGACCACATCACCACTTTTCAACTTATCTTCATATAATTGGTCCTCACTAATGTTCATGATAGAATAGCACCATTTCTTTCTACTGTGTCTGTGTCTCATAGTCTTAGGAGGGCTGAGGACAGAAACCCGTCCACCAGTCACATTGTTAAGGCAGATTTTGTTTTAAAAACATTTAGATTTTTATTAACGTGATTAATGGCTTCCATTATCGCATTGCAACTTTTCAGGAATAGACTGCAGCAAAAAATGGCGCAATTCTTTTCTACTCGGTCTGTGTCTCATAGGAGGGCTGTAGGCAGTTCGGAAACCGTCCTCTAGTGACATCATCGATGGGGAATACAAGCTAATAGAAACTGCAGGCTTACTAGACCTGAAAAGTTGCAATGCGAAAATGGAAGCCATCGTTCTCACGATAATGAAAATCTAAACATTTTTGTAAAAAGAAAAAACAATCTGCCTAATGATGGTGTCACTGGAAGACGGTTTCTAAACTGCCCACAGCCCTCCTATGAGACACAGAATGAGTGGAAAAAAATCGTGCCATTTTATCATGATTATTAGTGGCCTATTAGGACCTATTATATGAAGATAGGTTGAAAAGTGCATAGTGAAGCGGGTCCTTTAAGTTTCAGTCTGAAACTGTGTGTTTCTGAACCATTCAGAGCGTTGCATCCCTTCAGGCTACGTTTTTTTAATTTTCGTTCTTTCATGTCATATGAAAGCATATAGCATAATCCCGCAAATCGTTACACACTATCTCTATAGCCATGTGTTCAAGCCGGATCCGTCTAATTCTTCATATTCCATCCTAATTGGCTAACATGGCTACGTGAAATCTTTCACAGACTTTTCTGCTAGACTGAGGAATATATCCCACCCTTTTCACATTGGCCTGTTATAGAGCCACCAACAGGTGGAGTTTTGCAAAACACATTTTTGGAACAAAATGCCTCAAATCATCCAATTGCCATCCAAGGCGTGAGAAGAAATGGCACCCTTTTCATATTGGCCTATTATAGCACCACCATGAGGCCACAACCTGACCTGCCCTGGTGGAGACCAGGGCCCAGAGGGCACAGGTTTCATATGTACTTGTCTCTTTCATATTTCACCGCCCGACATCTGTCAAGGAGAGATGCCCTCTGTCTCTGAGACTAGAGCAGCTTAACTGGCCCAATAGGGTACCTAATCACACAGGTACCCTCAGAGCAATGCAAATAGAGATTTGTGCCAACTCAGAGCCACCCCCAGAGCATAATTATTCCTCTCCACATTACTGTAGATTTACCCCAACTAATCCATGGCGGTTTTTAAATCTTTACTAAAGACTTACTTCTTCTCCCTGGCCTTTCAAATTACAATTGAGCCTGACAAGCCTGGCTTTCGATGTGTGTTGGTGCTTGTGTTTTGTCCTATTTTGTTTGCAATCTATTCAGCCGATTATGAACTTGTACAGCACTTCTTAAATGTGCTTTATGAATAAGTGTCTGCAGTGCCTGTGCTTTCCTTCATGGTGCGTGCATAATAGATTCTATTTCTTCAATAGATTTTGTCCTTGTGGAATTAAATCCATTTTGTGCCAAGCAGTGTATCATGGGCACAGGGATTACGCAATACATCAACACACAAATACAAAATACATAACCAGATCACACAGTGCATTGCATTGCATCGGTTGCCGGGTACCGCCTTCAGTGTATATGAAAGAGTGAATATAATGCACATTGTAAAGCACTATCGGCGAAAGGTGCTATGTAAATGTCACTTTTAACTTGACATACTGCAGGCCTATTCATGTTTATACTGCCCCTTCAGCCTGGAGCCACTTGTAGATAGAGTTGACAGATATGTTTTTGAATTGTAGTGAAGGGTTTGCTTTTAGAAGTTGCAGGTGCTTCTTTTCTTATTTTAGGCATTTGACTGTGGGTTTCTACTGTATGTTTGCTAGGTGCTTTTAGTGTTTGTTTTATGTTATTGGGTACACTATAATAATTATGTAATTGTGGGCTCACTAGTCACTCCACAGGGCATCTAACAACTTCCACATACTTTGTGCTAGCCTAGAAATCTATTTTATTTATGGATTATTTATGCTTGTATTTTTCTTTTTGCTATGCGTGTCCCTATAGGCTACGTGTCCCTGTCTGTCCGTCCCAGCACGAAAAGCTATATACACACACACACACACACACACACACACACACACACACACACACACACACACACACACACACACACACACACACACACGCAAGTTTATTGAGATGAGTATACTCTAAGCTCCCCAGTCCCCACACAGTGACAGCACTCCATGTTTACGGCACGCACCGACAGACAGACAGACAGACAGACAGACAGACTGAATATTCTGTAGGCTATAATACACTGCAGTGTTTTTATGTGTTTTTTAAGCAATTGATTAATGTACTCGTCCTCATTTCGATCAGGGCTTCAGTCTCCTCATTCGACCACGTCTATCCGCGGTAACGGGACATCTTTGCGCTGCGTAAAATATGCCTTCTCCGTCTCCAACTGTGTTCGGTTCCTCACCCGCCACATTGTTTGCTTAATTTCCTTTATTTACTGCGGATTGCATGCACACCTGCACCGAATCGTAATCAAGTGCGATTGGAAGCGAAGCGAAACCCCCATTTTTGCTGGGGGTAGAATGCGGTTCTTTGATACGAATTAGGATTCGAATGAGCCTTCACACCTGCCAAACGAAGTGCACTTTCTGAAAATGCGCAGCAGGATTCGTTTTAATCGCAGCAAAGCTCTCTGGTGTGAATGTGACCTAAGTCTACTTACTACAATACATCACATTTGAGTTCATTTTGAATGCCTGTCAGATTTCTCTACATGTCAGCTGTTGGTGTGCAAATGTGCCCTGCATACCTTTGATCTACGCGCAGAAAACATTTTGACGACGTATGTGCACTGGCGCATCGATTGTGTGCCCCCCTGATTATTAATAACATCTAAACATGTAACATGTAATTGTAAACACAAAATGAACATAGTACTCTTATTATGCATATCGCATTCTCACCGAGAAATATTTTCGAGTTAAAAAAACAAAAAACGAATGGTTCAAGCCCATTAATTAAGATATGTGTGCCAACCCTAACAAGCAAAGGTTCGAACCCCGAATGTTCGGGGACAGCCTTCACACACACACTCATACTGTCATGATCCGTGACCTGGTCTGTCACCCTGATGTGTTTCCCTATGTTCCTTGTTTTGGGTTTTACTTTTGTGTACTTTTACCTTTTATTTTGTAGTTCTAGTGTCTCTTGGTTTCCTATGTTGCCCATGTTTACCTGCCTTGTCTAACCCTGTGATTAGTGTAGTGTTCCCCTCCTGTGCCCTGTTATTCTCCCAGCCAATCCCTGAGTTGATTTGTCTGTTGTATTTCACCTGTGTCTAGTTAGTCCTTGTCTATTTATGTACCCTTGTGTTTTCAGTTCTCCGTTGGTTCGTTGCTTTTGTTGCCTGTGAGTATTTTTGTAGCCTTGATGCCTTGCTTGTTTGATCCCCTAGTTTTCCCAGTATAGTTGTCCCCTTGTTTTCCTTGTGTTCCTCGTGTTCCTAGTTTTGTTTCCGACTGCCTCTGTGTTTTGTGAATTGCTGTACCTGGACTCCTGTTTTGGTCGCAATAAAAACACTGAACTTGACTTTCCTGCCTCTGCCTCTCATCCTGCATTTGGGTCCTACACCTTCCTGCCTCGCACACGTGACAGAACGAACCAACCAAGAATGGACCCAGCAGATGATGCAGAGGTGGATGATTTCAGTAAGTTGCTTCAGACTATGGTCTCCATTATTCAGTTTTGTGCACGTCCTTCCACCAGTGCAGAGATGAAGATTGAAGCTCTGAAGCAGACCCTCCGTGTGGCCTACTCTAGGCCAGACCTAGCAAGCAAGCTTACAGAACCTATTAAGGGCTTGTGGGCTGCTATAGGCAGCGCACCGGCAAGCCTACGATCTGCAAGTATGCAAACTACTCTCCAGCCTGAAACAATGCCCTGCTTGCCCTTTTCTTGGAAAGACTTTGGGGTTAGCAGGGAGGTTTTCTATGAAGATTCTGAGTTCCTGGAGACGCTTGCTATTTATTGGAACACTGATCCTGAATTTGCCAAGCATACAGCTTTTTTCAGGTGGGAGAGTAGGGGTGCCCTTTTCCCCCAATTTCCTTGTCGGGAGGCAGTCCCTACAGTTTCCCCTGTTCTTCAGCCCACTGCCTCACCAGTTGCCCGGCCTGCTCCCCAGGCCCAGTCTACTGGCTCCCAGTGTGTCTCGTCGTCCGGAATCCAGGAGCCTCCGCCCTGCACCCAGGGCTCCCCGCCGCCCAGCATGCCTGGCCCTCCGCTGCCCGGCTCCCCGCCGCCCAGCATGCCTGGCCCTCCGCTGCCCGGCTCCCCGCCGCCCAGCATGCCTGGCCCTCCGCTGCCCGGCTCCCCGCCGCCCAGCATGCCTGGCCCTCCGCTGCCCGGCTCCCCGCCGCCCAGCATGCCTGGCCCTCCGCTGCCCGGCTCTCCGCTACCCAGCCTGCCTGGCTCTCCGCTGCCCAGCGTCCAGGAGTCCCAGCTGCCCAGCATTCCTCAACCTGCAGCCCCGTCTGCAGCCCCAGTTCCTCGACCTGCAGCCCCGTCTGCAGCCCCAGTTCCTCGACCTGCAGCCCCGTCTGCAGCCCCAGTTCCTCGACCTGCAGCCCCGTCTGCAGCCCCAGTTCCTCGACCTGCAGCCCCGTCTGCAGCCCCAGTTCCTCAACCTGCAGCCCCGTCTGCAGCCCCAGTTCCTCGACCTGCAGCCCCGTCTGCAGCCCCAGTTCCTCGACCTGCAGCCCCGTCTGCAGCCCCAGTTCCTCGACCTGCAGCCCCGTCTGCAGCCCCAGTTCCTCGACCTGCATCCCCGTCTGCAGCCCCAGTTCCTCGACCTGCAGCCCTGTCTGCAGCCCCAGTTCCTCGACCTGCAGCCCCAGCTTCTCCGCCTGCAGTCCCACCTGAACCCCCGTCGGCTGTCCCCACCGACGTCCTGCCGGACCCCCCGTCGGCTGCCCCCACCGACGTCCTGCCGGACCCCCCGTCGGCTGCCCCCACCGACGTCCTGCCGGACCCCCCGTCGGTTGTCCCCGCCGACGTCCTGCCGGACCCCCCGTCGGCTGCCCCCACCGACGTCCTGCCGGACCCCCCGTCGGCTGCCCCCACCGACGTCCTGCCGGACCCCCCGTCGGCTGTCCCCGCCGACGTGCCGCCTGACCCCCGCTCCTCGCTTCTAGTGACTGTGTCTCCTTGTCCTCAGGTTCCCCTGTCTCCATGCCCCAGACCCAGCACAGCTCCTAGCCCCCTTGCTTGTCCTCCTAGTTGCCCTACTCCCCCAGTTTTTCAAACTAGCTCCCATGTGTTTACGTCTGCTAGACCCATCTCAGGCCCTCAGTTTCCCCAGGCTACGTCCAGTCCCCGACCCCCTCTGTTCCACTCTGTCCCACCTACCACCCCATTAGCTGATCTCCCTATGTGTTTATCTGCGTGTCTCCCTGTCTGTATGTCTGCGAGTGTGTATGCCGGTCTTCTTGTGCGTCTGTCTTCTCCCCAGTCCTTTAGTCCCCCTGCTAACCGTTTTACCCCC
Source organism: Protomyctophum parallelum (assembly GCF_964188405.1). NCBI lineage: Eukaryota > Metazoa > Chordata > Actinopteri > Myctophiformes > Myctophidae > Protomyctophum > Protomyctophum parallelum. Next base: position 27,453,032 of record NC_139716.1, on the reverse strand, counting down.
CTGTTATGTCTGACTGCTTGTTTGTCCGCCTGTTTGACTGTCTGTCAGTTAATTTGTTTGTCTCTCGGTTTGTCTCATTTTCTGCCTGTCTGTTTGTCTGTGTGCTTGTCTGTGTGTCTCCCCTCCTGCCCTTCTGTGTGACCCTTGCCCTAAGCCACTCCAGGGTTAGTGTCCCTACTGGTTTTGGGCTTGTAGATCTGCAAAGATGTTTTGCTGTTTTGATCCTGCCAGTCCCATGTTTAGTCCTGTGCCCCAGTCTTTTCTCTTGCCCCTGATCCCCTGTCCCAGTGACCCTCCTTCCAGACCCCCCACCGCCCGCCCTGCTCGATGTTATGGATTTTGTTTTGTGCGATGTCTGGAAGCCACCGCTTAAGGGGGAGGCACTGTCATGATCCGTGACCTGGTCTGTCACCCTGATGTGTTTCCCTATGTTCCTTGTTTTGGGTTTTACTTTTGTGTACTTTTACCTTTTATTTTGTAGTTCTAGTGTCTCTTGGTTTCCTATGTTGCCCATGTTTACCTGCCTTGTCTAACCCTGTGATTAGTGTAGTGTTCCCCTCCTGTGCCCTGTTATTCTCCCAGCCAATCCCTGAGTTGATTTGTCTGTTGTATTTCACCTGTGTCTAGTTAGTCCTTGTCTATTTATGTACCCTTGTGTTTTCAGTTCTCCGTTGGTTCGTTGCTTTTGTTGCCTGTGAGTATTTTTGTAGCCTTGATGCCTTGCTTGTTTGATCCCCTAGTTTTCCCAGTATAGTTGTCCCCTTGTTTTCCTTGTGTTCCTCGTGTTCCTAGTTTTGTTTCCGACTGCCTCTGTGTTTTGTGAATTGCTGTACCTGGACTCCTGTTTTGGTCGCAATAAAAACACTGAACTTGACTTTCCTGCCTCTGCCTCTCATCCTGCATTTGGGTCCTACACCTTCCTGCCTCGCACACGTGACACATACAAGGACATAAATAGTTCAGGTGCAGAAAAGTTACATCAACAAAATCAAGGCATGTGTCCTCAGTGACGATACAACAAGCATGTTGGCATCCTAAGTTCGAAACCCCCTCCAACAACCGTCCGTGGGCATGTCCCACTTGTCCCAGGCTGGACCACCAGAGGAAACAATTTCCCAGTCCACTCCTGCATTGCCGCCCGGTGTCATATCGTTCTCCTTGCGTGGCTGAACCCATGTCACCCAAAATCCACCCACTGTTGTTTCGATAGCGGACAGACACACCGCTAGAAGGCCAGGTCCAACGCCTCTCTTCCCGATAGCTGCTCATGGGAAGGGCCACCAAGCAGCACCAGCTGTTGGTATACTCCATCGGTGAGCAGTGCCTTGTTGTATGTAGGCTTGCGATTGTGTTTAAAGCACACAGTCCACAGAGGTTGCAAATGCATCTTACTGTAAATCTGCACCCACTACGTTAACAATGGTAGTTACAGCGGAGCAGTTTAACATCAGACAGACACACACACACGCGCACACGCACACACACACACACACAGGGAGGAGGGCTTGTACAGTACCGTGCTACAGCATGAGTAACATTTTTTAATGTTGTTTGTTGCTGGTATCTTGGCCACAGCTCCGTCAAAAATATACCTTAGTTGTAATCTCAACAGGACACACCTGGTTGTCTAATTAAAAAGGTCTCCCCGCATGGAATGTTTCTCTCAAAGTGGAACTTCTCATTATCACAGTGTGTCACACATACTATGTGCCCAGAGTGAGGCATGCCTGGGTCGCCTCCCTCATGTTTCCCTTCCCCCTCCGTGCTGTGTGTGAGGCTCTAGTCTAATTAATGAACGCTGCCACCCATGGGTGCAGGCGCGCTGATTGCCACCGGCCTTAATTATTGGACTGAATTGTGTTTGTTCTTTGCTGTGTTGTCAGATGTTGCTTTCCGGGTTGCTTTCCCTGTGAAGGGACTTAGTATTATTATTGCTCTGTCTTTCCGACCCTGCGAGGTGTGTATCCTAAGATGGTTATCGCTGTTATTATTTTAAGTAAAGTTCCTGTGCCACTTCTGCTGGGTCTCAATCTCTCTCCCTGCATTCCTGGGGTCCTAACGTAACTTATAGCCTGGTTTTCATCCTGATTCGCAGAGTTCTGTGATTCGTTTTGTCACGTAAAGTGACGAAACAAATCACGGAACACAGCGAATCAGGATGGAAACCATGTGTCAGGCACACGTGGAAAGGACTCAGGATGCAGACACAAAAGTCACTGAAAAACGGGTTTTAATTCAAAACTTCAAAACAGGCAAGGGGCAGGCAAAAACTCAAAACAGTAGAAAGCAAAGGTCAAATCCAAAGTCAGTCAGCGAGGGCAGAAGTACCGGCAATTAAGGGCTTGGCAAAAATCGTGGTCTAGAAGAAGCAAACAGAAGTCAGTAAAACAAGGCTTGAATATGGCTTGGGTGCGTGGAAGGTCACAAGACAATCTGGCAAGGATTGCAGAGAGACTGAGATTTAAATACTGTGGGCATGATTGCAGGGGATAGAATGCAGGTGGTTCAGACACACCCACACTCCCATTCAGACAGTGACACCATGGGCTAGTGGTGTGATGGAGTGGAGTGCATGGTATTGACCATATGCATCTTGCCAGCCAGGTGGTAACTAGATGCAATTTGCCATTGCCAGCCCATACACCCAAACAGAAAGGTCCTAGTAACTAGGTACCACCTTGCAGGCAAGATGGACGCGGTCTGCATGGTCAATATGATGCGTAGCCCGCAAGCTAGTTCAGGCAGGTGCACTTGAGAGATTTACACACATGCACAGCACTGTATGAGCAATGCATGACAGCGATACATGGGCATCACGTCTTCTCATGGTTGATTTTGTTAAATGGCATCGGTTTTGCCTCACCTTGAAAGACAGAGGTGGAGATATGATTCCTATGACACAGGTAACAAAATACACACACACGCTCGCGGCGCACGCACACACACACAAAGTGGCAGCAGCACTATAATATGAACAATGCATGACAGCGATACGTGGGCATTACGTCTTCTCATGGTTGATTTTGTTAGATTTGTTAAATCGGTTTTGTCTCACCTTGAAAGATAGAGTGGAGATATGATTCCTATGACGCAGGTAACAAAATACACACACACGCTCGCGGCACGCGCACACACACAAAGTGGCAGCAGCAGCCGCAGCACGCACACACAGACTTTAGACAAAGTGCCAGCTGTACTCAGTACAGAGTGTGCACTAAGGTCCAGCTCGGATGATGATGAAAGCTGCAAGGAGAGAGACAGTGCAAGAGAGAACAGGAGAAAGAAATAAAGTGAGAGACAGACGGAAATAGACACGGATAGTTGCCAAGAGCTGGATGCCGAGGCCTGAGCAACAAGTGAAGGAAAGAAGGAAATAGCCAAACATGCAGTGAGATTCAGAAAGAAAGAAAGAAAGAAAGACTGTTTGTGTGTGAAAAGTGGAAGTTCAGGACCATCTATGGGAGCGGCAATAAGGCAAGACAGGGAAAAGTAAATCTTGCTGATCCACAAACACATCAAGTATAAAGGTGGGGTAGTGTACAGGTGGGGTAGTGTACAGGCAGCAAAATGTTAGTGTCACACATCTGTGCATCAACACAATCAATAGCCTACATACAACATACAATATGATCTGAATAATATGACAACATACAATATGATCTGAATAATATGACAAGATACAATATGATCAGAATAATATGTCCTCAGTGGCAGTGCTGCTTCTGGCATACTAATATTTGAAGCATCCAGTTCAGAATGCCATCTTCCTAAGCCCTAGTGTCCTCATTCATGTGTCCTGAATCGTTAAGTCACTATAATGGCCGAATATAAAACGCCCTTGGACTCAAGTGTTTAACACGTTTGCACACACTCCAGCCTGCTTTCTTATTTGCATCCAGCAAATATGGGGACAATTAAGCTGTTTATAGAAGGGGCTAGCACCCCTTAAAAATCACACCTGTGTGAAGTGAGCGGGGCACTCTTATCATCGTACATCATCGTGATGTAACATGTCCATTTGCTCGGACACTACGATGTAAAATTCTCCATTCATTGTCAATGGGAATTGTATCTCTGTGTAGGTGTAGGACAAAAATAGACACTATGCCGATTTGCTGACGTAAATTCTCCATTCATTGTCAATGGGAATTTCCGTTTGTGTAAGATCAAACTAATCAACACTAATAGCTGAATATAGGAGGGCATGGCGCCCCTAAAATGAAATCACACCCATGTGAAGTGAGGAGCGCTCTTCATCATACATCTCATTCTGGATAATCGCAATTTGTGTCTTCACTATTCTGCCCTCACTTTTTATCCTCAATGTGTACTTTGCTAAGCCAATGAAATCATCGCTATGGGGTGATCAGCCAATTAAATTGTCGCCATTATTCACACAATAACACACACAAAGCTGGGCATAGGAGGGGCTAGCAACCCTAAGAAAACACCAACCTTGTGCCTTTTATTTTACTATACGGTATATATTTCCTAATTCCTTTTGTGTTTATAATAGTTCCTATTTCCTTGCATGATTGCGTGTGCTTACTACAGCCCCCTTAGGCGGTGCAATGACACCAAAATAGTGTCTGTCGGGTTGACATCTCATATAACGAAGGCTGTTACTTTTCAGGAATGCAAATTCACAAGCATGCAAAATGTCGTTTTACAGCTTGTGGATCTGCACATTCTTTATGTGTTCATAACAGTCCACATTTATTTTTGGCCTGTAGGTTGTACAATCATAAAAATGTTTTTTGGTCAGGCTTAAATACAAACATTAAAAGAACATAGACTTGGCTGCCACGTGACATTTCTGAAAGGGATGCACATGCATATTAGACACACCAATGGACAGACATGCGGAAACAACGGTCGGACATGCGGTCGACCATGCTCCATGCAGGTTTGTTTGTCGGTCTAATGACAGTCGGACCATGAGTAGGCTATATCTAAACTAAAGCCTGTACCCATTGGAGGGGCTCAAAAACAACAAAGACGCCACGCAAAGACAAACACAAACAAAAACGTTCTAGGCTAATATAATAATATATATTCTGCCATTTGGCCTTCCTCAAAATATAGACTAATTTATGATACTTCTTGTGCAAAACACACACATTGTACACATTCTTTCTGGAGTCATGTGTGCATCAATATGATTTTTTCATAATCCATTCCAGTTGGCCTTGCCTTCTAAAGTTTGTGCCCCCATTTTCAAAAACGTCCTCAAACAATGTCGATATTCCATACAGTTTCCCTTTGTCTTAAAAAAATTCACACCCGTGTGAACCGAGTGGTGCAACTCCCCTCTCCCCCCCCCCCCATCTCTCTCTCTCTCTCTCATTAGCAGGCAACAGTGCAGTACTACAGCGCCCGTACTGGCCCCTACTGGTGCTCATTAACGTCACATAGGTGCATGACCAACACATAGACGAACACGGACATTGCTGTTCCTTAGAGTGGTTGCACCAAAATGTGTGGGTGGGCAGCCCCGCCCGCGTATGCCACCCAAGCCTGGTGAATACCTGCTTTCTAGTGATCTGGTTCTCAAAGTAGGGTCCGGGGGCCCAGCCCGGGTTTCCTTGAAGAGGGTTCCAGTGGGTCCCTGTAATGGAAATATTAGAATGCCACATAGAACAATTCACCACTGAGCTCATTTCTAATTGACCTGACAGCTGCCTCCATGCTTAAATATACCACCGTCCGCAAAAGTGTAACTATTTGTGTTGTTCTCATTTTAGGACTATTAGAATAGCGTGTCTGTCTCCTTTGCGTAACTCCAACCTTAGGACATGTTGAATAAACCATCTGTTACTGAATGTGTATTTGCTGTTGTAAATGAAGATTTGCTGGGGAATAAAGGGAATGATTTCATTGATGCTGGAGAGAGAACTGGACGCAGTAATGCTACCACTTGGCTGTACTGACTGAGAACTCTGAATAAAGATGACGATGCCTGAATCTTGAGCCGGAGTCCTGCTTCTGATGCTTTCTTATGCTTATCAATATTGAGACCCAGAATTGCCACTACATCCCCCAGCTAAATTGTTGACTCTGAGCCTTTCGGGGGTCCGGACGTTGTCTAATCATGCACACCAAAGTGGGGGTCCTGTTCATGCAAAGCACCAGACGAGGAGGACCACCACGGCCAAGATGACGACAGCCGCCAGGATGAGCGTCATCTTGAAGTTCTTCCACCAGTATTTCTTCTTGATCTGCCCGGTGGACTCTTTGAACAGCTTGGATTCATCTTCGAACCGCTTCGCCTTGTCGTCCAGATCGGACAGCTTGTGGTCGCGGTCCAACAGTTTGACCACGTTGACGTGCACGACCTTCGCCACCTCTTGGACCTCTTGTTGCCAGAGACTCCACCCCCCTGGCGCCATGTCAGAACCTTCTGTAGCCGGGGTCGACATTATCGTCGTTCAATCGGTTGACCGTTTACAAAGTCCTTCTGCGCAAGTCAATTATGAAACCGTGAACTCTCGATACTTCGACTGGTGTCGACAGAGGTATAACTATCTGAGAGCAACACTGGAACGTATATAAATGCAGCCAGTGCTCTGACGTCACTGTGGCGTCGTCAATTCCGATTGGTCAATCAAGGTTTACCGCCGCTGCATTTGATCAGCTCCATATATGGACACGGAAGGGGCATGCCTTTAGATGGGCATATAGATGACATCAGGGATGTGTGTGTGTATATATTTCAAACCATGTATTGCTAACCAGGGTTTGATGAGGTCAGTGTCGTGATCTTCAGATCCAGGTGATGATAGTCAGCTCACATATGGAGATCCATGTGTTGTAACAACTTGGTTAATTTGCAAGTGTTGGTTAATTTACCAGTCGCGGCAACCACATGAGACTGTCACAATATTGCCATAAATTGACATTCCCATATATTGGCTTAATATTGATGACATTGGGGATCTCCATATATGGGCATAACAGGGATTGTATTATAGGGCATCATTTGGGAATGCCCATTATATGGATATATATACATGTATATACATGTATTATATGGATAGAAGACCATCTCTACTGAAGGTGATTGTCCTGGAAAGACTATAAATGCTTAATTTGACCCAATGTGCCTTTACTGTTAAGAGCTAAATGCTGCATTGATGATAACTGAACTCTCTTACTGAATGAACCTTTGAAGAAAACCCTTTACCAGATTCTGAGTAGCATAGAGGCTCGCTAGCCTGGGTACCATTTCATTTCGGTATATGATCCGGGCTGGAGCCGGATGATATGCTTACGTCATGTTGTAGGCAATGGTTTGCCTACAACAAACAGGAAGAACAGGAGGCGACAACTTCCTTTTCCCTCTCAATAAAAGCTCTCGTAAGCGAGAGCTTTTATTGAGAGGGAAAAGGAAGTTGCCGCCGCCTGTTCATCCTGTCTGGCGACTACAAAACAATACTACAACATGATGTTACCACATCATCCGGCCTTTTGAACAGAGACCAGGCTTTCCTCCGAGGCCGTGGAAAGCCTGGTGATGCGAGGTTAGAGGCTCGCTAGTGAAGCACATTTAGATAAATATGTAATGTGTTTAACCTCATTTAATCTCTCAATATATGTCTATGAGATGCTAAGGAGCCACCCTGATAATGGTAAGTAACTACATGTTGAAGCTAATTGTTTAGAGTTTCACATGGGTTCTAAATGATAACCTTTTTTTAAAGACAAGCTTATGCCTGATATTTGTGATGACAGCCTTTACCTGACTTGGACCCTACTGAAGATGGTGCTATTTTCCCTATTTTCCCTACAACATGGTTTTTGGCTAACAACTAACTTGTCCTGCAGATAAGCTTACTGTGTCGTCATGTGGCATCTTCTGGCTGTTCCCCGGGTGCCTTAAATGAATACTGGCCTAAGTGATTTTCATAGAAGCTGCTTTACTTTATAAAATGGAAATTCTGCTTTGGTGTTTGTTGCCTTAATGCTCATGAGTTGGTTCAAAGTAATAATATCGCCAAGGGCAGGCTAGTGGTGGAGTAAGCTGCAAATTAAAATTTTCATCAAGCAGGCCGTTCTTAAAATTTTGCTTGCCTATAAACTCTACTGGCATAGATTTTCTCTAGAATGTTTTGGACAAACGATGTTTGTTAAAAGGGAAGGCTTCTCTGACCAGTGTTTGAGAGGAGGAAATGGGGTAAAACCCATAACTTCTGGATGACATATGGCAGTCGGTCACCCAAACGCTTGTTATCTTATAAGCCAAATGGTGCTACAATTTAATTTCTTATAAATATTTTTTTGTGTTTTTTTTAATATAAATATATTTTTTATGTCTTTCCAGAACATTTTCTGCCTGGGAACTGATCATTGGAGTGTTGGCAATGTCGCCAATCGTGTCCAAAGGTAAGAACTACTGGAGTCTTGTTACTTGTAGGCTAGTGCAGTTTCTGTGATGATCAACTTAGCTCACTTTGAACCGATGTGAAACGACATGAACAACTGAGAAACTGCATTGCTTTAGGAAATGTCAAAAACTATTTCTAATTGCTTAATTATGTCTTTCCAGAACATTTTCTGCCTGGGAACTAGCCTGACCTAAGCAGAGACATTTCTGGTCTAGAGGGGCGGGTCGCGCCTCAGAAATGCGCGCACCCTGATTGGATCTCATCGATCTGTCCGTCACCCCCGGCCCCTCCTCTCCCCCCTAGTGCAGCGCTACGTCACATCATTTAGAGCGACACCCACAGGGAAGGGTTGACTCCCACTTTTAGACTGGTTCAGCCCACGGCTTTTTCCAGGCTTTCATCTTTCGCGCAGACGAAATGAAAGCCTGGGTATCGAGGCTACCTGGGAACTAATCGGTGTAAATGTTGCCAATCGTGTCCAAAGGTAAGCCATATTGACTACTGGAGTCTTAGGTCAGATTCTCACCTAATACTTCGGTAGACTCGGATGCGTATGGGCGGGGAAATTGAGGTTCTTGCATATTTAATTGGCTGCGGTTTGCCTTCACACTGTCATTCGCAGCAATTGGAAACGCAGCAGGGGGGACCTTTATCAATGTGTTCCATTCATAAACTAGCCTACACAGTGAAATCTATGGTGATAAAATTATACTCATAACGATGATAACGTGCATGTGTCGTGCCATCTGGGACTGGACCCCCCTCTCTCTCTCGCTCTCTCACTATACGCACGCAGCCACACACTGTTCTTTTGGGCATGGAGGCACAGCGCTGAGCGCACTGATATAACAGACAGCAGCGCAAAATGTTTACACGTTTATTGAGATGAAAGTTCCTACTCCCCACTAGTCCCCACACAGTGACAGCACTCCATGTGTACGGCACGCACAGACAGACAGAATATTCTGTAGGCTATAATACTATTACACTGCACTGCAGTGTTTATGTGTTTTCTTAAGCAATTGATGAATGTACTCGTCCTCATTTTGATCAGGGCTTCAGTCTCCTCATTCGACCACGTCTATATCCACGGTAACGGGACATCTTTGCGCTGCGTAAAATATGCCTTCTCCGTCTCCAACTGTGTTCAGCTCCTCACCCGCCACATTGTTTGCTTCATTTCCTTTATTTACTGCGGATTGCATTCACACCTGCACCGAATCGTAATCAAGTGCGATTGGAAGCGAAGCGAAACCCCCGTTTTTGCTCGGAGTATAATGCGGTTCTTTGATACGCATTACGATTCGAATGAGCCTTCACACCTGCCAAACGAAGTGCACTTTCTGAAAATGCGCAGCAGCAAAGCTCTCTGGTATGAATGTGACCTTACTTGTAGGCTAGTGCAGTTTCTGTGATCAACTTATCTCACTTTGAACTGATGTGAAACGACATGAACAACTGAGAAACTGCATCGCTTTAGGAAATGTCAATAGACCACATGCCTACTTGATATGTTCTCCTGTTGCAGATTGCTGTGACATGTATTATGGCTAGAGCCTAGAGGACCATCAAAGGCTTTTCAGGTAGTTTCAGGTAGGTGTTTTATTTATTTGAGCAATGTAAATCTCTCCAGACAATGATGATAGAATTTGGAATCTCGTTCGTCTGAACTACTGTTGAATAACAATTGCTGATGTCATGGCAGTAGGTGATCGAGGCTGACTAAACCTAGCTCATTTACACGATACTGAATGGCTTTATTCTGTTCCAGATGACCTAGCAGTGTTGCACCTTGAGCAGTGTTAACTCTCCTGCTGCGACTGGAATCTGACAGAGGACGGACCACCAAAGACATTTCAAGTAGGAATGACTTTATTGGCAGTGTAAATATTATTGCCTTCACAATGATGATATAATTTGGAATCTCGTTCTTCTGAACTGCTGTTGAGAAACAATTGCCGATGTTGGTGGAGGCAGTAGGTGACACTTTACTAAACGTGGCTAATTGACACTGTACTGAAAATGGCTTTCTTCTGTTCCAGATGACCTAGTGGTGATTCTGGTGCATCTTGACCAGTGTTGGTTGAACTTGACTATGGCACGTTACGGTATATAAATGTTTGCAGACGTGACTGAATGGCATTCTTTAGAAATGAGATGCAGAAGTGTCCACCAGGTTCCTTTGTGACGCCTTGTCAATGCCAGAACCTGAAAAGGTGGACCCACTGGTGTTTCCTTGGCAATAAGGGGATATCCTGTTGGTTACCAACAGTCTGAAAGGCAACTTGTGGGTGTGATGCAAAATCGGTCTAGAGACGTTTATCTTATGGAATTAAACTTATTTTTACTATGAACACCTATAATGCATTTCATCAGTTGTGTTTTCAATTCATAATTTACAACATGACTTGTAACTAAAGTAAATTTGTATTTAGTATAAAGTAGTTTGACCATACAGTGGTCCTTTTAGTAGCAACATCTTGTCTGGCTTTAAAAAGGGGAATTTAATATTTTTATGGCTGTAACGAAGTGGTCCTCCGTTACTGATATTTGGCACATTTATTTTTATTTGCACACAAAGGAAAAGTCATGAGTTGAACTGGTTTATTGAAAGTATTATGAACATGAAAATGCAATAAGTACAATATGTAATATGAGACTGTACTTTAATACTTATTGCTTCTGTTCTGTCTGTTTGGGCAAAAGAGTCCCCAGGCTACCAGAGCACCATATATTGGTCTGGACTGGACCACAGTGAAATGGCCAGGGGGTGTTTGAGTTATGGATTGGAGCTGCTAATGATAATGGTATATGTGGTTTATCTTGCAATATTGGGCATAATTGATATTTACTTACCGGTGTAGTGATATAGATTTTTAGGCTCATGTTATGTGGGGTTCAGAAGTGTTTAACCGGTAAATTATGGTAGAGTCTGCACTGATTGTTTCAGCTGCCTATAAAAGGCTGCCAGGAAGCACACACCCACTCAGTGTTAGATTCAGTGAGAGGGCATGGTGGAGCTGCACACCGACATGCCATATTTGTTTGCTGAGTGTATCCTGCCATTTCCCATGCTGTAAAACCTATTTTGGGAATAAACCACGGTGTGGCTGCATTTTACCTCCTGACTCTGTGCTCATTTCCAGCCGCTTATCGGGCCAACACTACAATGGCCCCCATTGTTCTTGACTCCATCCCATCTCTAGTTGTCAGCAGTGCAGCGTTGTAACCCTTCCCCGACACTTTGGGGACGGGTTAGCAAAATCACTGTAATGTGTAAATACGGTAGCCTGGTCCAACCACTCCCTCTTGAACATTTTATTTCATTCTGAAAGAAATGTTTTCAAGGGGGAATCCTGGTCTCTAACCTACCTCCCCCTCGCCAGGCTAACGGGTCGCCCCTTTTCCAACTCTCCCCCGTAAAAAGTGAACGTTCGCCCCGGAATTTCGAAGTTAACGGTCACCCCAAAGCCGTGATATCTCGCCCCATGTTTATTTCTTTATATTAGAACATTTAGAACCCGCACGCCATGTTTATTTGACCTTATTTCTCATATTTGAACATTTAGAACCAGTTTGTTGTTGCTGTTGCTCCATTTACCACGCATCACCTGATGCATGTTTTGTACCATTTCCATATATCTATTGCATTCTCTATTCTGCTGTCTCATGGCTAAAAGTACAGTACATAGATTTTTCGGGCAAAACAAAGAATTAGAAAGTAGAGAAAACCGGCAGGTTACAAAACTTTTTTTGTTCTTTGTAATTATTTGTTTGGTCCAAAATATTGTGTGTGTTGTCATGATTTGTCACAACAAGAGTTGGCTTCGTACGACGCTTAAAAGGTCTTTAAATAAATACTTTCTGAAATGTCTATGAGGAAAATGAACAGAGATTAATTTCCTGGGCCATGGTAGGGGGCGGGACTGCGACGCTCTAGTTAAGTCACTATGTCTGTTGGCTCTAAACATTCTAATGTTCCTTCCACGCGTCCGTCCTGGGAAACTCAGTACGAAAGTGTAGCGCCCAGGATTACATTAGATAATTGACACTGGGTGAAAAAATGGGTTGCAAAAGTGTGGGATAAAACATATATATAAAAACGTGGGGGGGAATAAAAGGGAGTGGTTAACCAGGCTATAAATATGGACCATCTCATGGTAGTCTTCTCATGGTTGATTTAGTTTTGTCTGTTTTTTGCCTTACCTTGAGAGACAAAGACGGAGATTATTCTTATGACGCAGGTAAATAAATATGTGCACAGTGCCAAGGTTCACTTCATGCTTGAGGGTGATTTTAAAGTAAAATGAAATACAGCATTCAGGCAAAACAGATGCAGATACGCACGCACAGACGTACGCACATGTTCTGTGTCCAGCTGGAACAAGATGCAAAGAGAGTTGGAGTCAGAGAGACAGTTTACACCTTTATTTTATTCCTATTTATATTCTATATTTATTTGTACATACGTTTTATCTCTTTGTTTTGCTCCACTTTTGTTTTTCTCATGCCAAAAAAGCTCAGTTGAATTGAGAGAGAGAGAGGTTTCTATCCCCCTCTACCTTTTTCTGGACAAATTACAAGGTTAAATATTAACATGCAATTTATTTTAATGACCATGGTCCCTTTATTTCCGAAACTCCAGGCCAATAATTCATTTGTGAGAGTATACTGTAGGTGTTTGATTTGTATTTCACACGGATTATTGATTTTGGAATATAATTATTCATTTGAGTGGTTTAAATCAAATCCCCTGCATTGGAAAATCCCATTAGCTTAATCAATTTACACCTCCTCGACAGCTCCTCCATGATTCATTTTCAAAGTCAAACATCCAGAACTATAGAGCATGACTCGAGTGGCAAAGCAACAGGCAAAGTGAGTTTAACATTGTTTAATGCAATCACATATGACTTTTCTGTGTGGACGTATGGGCTGTCAAGGCCAGAAAGTCGTTTTTTGCCACTCAGTAGGCGTTCCTGCATAACTTCCTGGTTTGATGATGATGTCACGCACATACCCTCTATTGGAAGAGACTGAGGCCCCTTTTCCACCAAAAGAACGTCTGTTCAGAACCAGTGCGGTTCAGAAACTTGGTGCTTTTTGCGAACCGGTCGCGAACCGGCTGCATTTCCACCAGATTTGTGTTCATACCTAAACACAAAATGTTGAAAAGGAGGAGGATCCGTCATACACGCAGACGCCCCCGAGGGTGTTGCACAACACAAACCGATGTAAACAGTATCCACGAGGTTGTGATGTCACAGTAGGGTTACAAGTTATACAAGTTAACGCCCCGCAAGCCTCAGCTGGATTCTGGATCGCGACGCATCCGTATACGTTTGGATCGTTTCATGTTTGCGTTGGCAATTAATGTAAACGTATTTTTGTTCAAAGGTGGTTGATCGCATCGGATATCTGCGAGCGTTCGTGCTGTTAATGCAGACATTTATTTTTATACAAAAAACATGTATGGATCAACTGCTGGTGTCAAGGAGAAGACGTAGAAGACTACGTGCAAGACGAATGGTGGAATGTTAACTTAATTGTTCTGTTGTTGACTTAGTAAAAACAAATGTGTATGACTATTTCCTTTACCTGTAGGCCTATATTCATCTATTTATCAAAAATAAATTAAGAAAACTGTAATTCAACTTGGATAATTGGATAATTGGATTTTTTGTCCCTGGTTGGAGCAATAATCGCTTTATCAGCAACTTTCGGGTCTCACGGAAGAGCTTCCAATATATCTGTCTTGCCCCTGTTCTTCAATGGAGAGGAGAGACCATTGCATCCCAGTTGATAAAAGAGTTGCCATTGCCCTCTGGAGAATGGCCACAAATGAATGTTACAGGACCATCAGCAACCTTTTTGGCGTGGGCATTGCAACTGCCTGGATACAAGCTCTCCGGTTCTCTCTCTCCAGTTTCTCTGTGGAAACTGGCCTTTGCCTTGTAGATCCTTGACAAATATGATGATGAATTATCCGGAAGGCTCTACCTGCTGCTAAACCAAAAACTGTCTATCTGAACCAACTCTTGCACATTTTGTATTGACGATTTTAGGATTTATTGGTTGTTTTGTTTCTTTTTGTAGTTTGTTAGCTTTTAGGAGTATTTTAGGGTTTAATAAATATTGTATTTTTATGGCATTTTAGTAGCCGCTGTAAAGTAAAATAAACCGAATGTTATATTTGTGATCCATGATTCAGTGTCAGTCTCTCTCCGCCTATTTATGGTTTTTGCTCTCTTACCTGGTAAAACGTGAACCTGTGTGTGTCCTTGAACAAACTGAAGCTAAGAGTAATAATGACAAAAGAGATTCCGTTTCTCTTCAATTAAATAACAGATGGCGTAGTCCCAGGTTTATTCACTTAATAGGGTTGTACAACATTGATATATTTCGCACTTTAAATAGTGCACCTCAAATCATTAATGGTTGTATGTCTTACAAAGTAATAACGATAAAGAATATTCTATTGCCAAAATACTGTGTGGCTGATTCGGCCTTGGTCACACAGGCACAGAATGCACTTGGGTGAGGGGCAGGGTGGGTTGTAGGTCTGGGCAACACAAAAACCACTACACACGCCACCCTTCTGGATGGGGGAGGCCTACTATCATCCAAAGGAGCAATGCTCCGAGGTGCGCTGCGGGTCGGGAGAGGGTTGCGGTTAGGTTTAGGTGTCTGCCCCGGGGGAGGTTAGGGTTAGGGTGAGGGAGGAGGTAGGTTGTCGTTCGGACCAATGCGCCGTCGTATGAAAGTACTGCACTCCTGGATGGAGGGGCTGCGTGGCGTGCGCGTAGGAAAAAAGTGAAGCGCAGCCGGAACAGTGCGGGTGGGGGTTGGGGGGTGGGTACGGTGAAGGCGGCGTGTGGTGCGGGAATGTGTGTGAAATGTCTCGTTAAGTTCATTGTTTATGTCTGCGTATCCTGAGCGGCCCTCCCGGATCTGGGTCTCGTTGTCTCAAAGTCCAGATAGTGGGAGGTAAACACAGCTAGCTGTGGAGACGACGGCCTTGGTTCTCAGTCGAAAAGCACCCTCAGTTGGCTGTGTGGGGGGGGGAGCGGGGCCGAGTGCATGCCTTTTATCCGACGGAGCATTGGTCCGAACGACAACCTACCTCCTCCCTCACCCTAACCCTAACCTCCCCCGGGGCAGACACCTAAACCTAACCGCAACCCTCTCCCGACCCGCAGCGCACCTCGGAGCATTGCTCCTTCGGAGCAATGCTCTGTCGGATGATAGTACGCCTCCCAGCGGGGCCGCGTGATTTCTCTCCACTGTCTTTTTCATCTGTAAGGGAAGCCGATTTAATCAGGATTTTTAGGCTAGGAGACGAACTTTATTCATCTTCTCCTCTCAGTTGCGCTCGCAGTAAGGTTCCTTGCAGTGAGGTCAAACGTTCCAGGGTGAC
Organism: Protomyctophum parallelum; assembly: GCF_964188405.1. Lineage (NCBI taxonomy): Eukaryota > Metazoa > Chordata > Actinopteri > Myctophiformes > Myctophidae > Protomyctophum > Protomyctophum parallelum. The sequence continues at coordinate 27,437,231 of NC_139716.1, read as the reverse complement.
GTCCATTTTCCGGAGTTGGGCAATGAGTATTTCAGAAAGTCTTTCCAAGGTGGTGTCCAGCTTCTGATTAAGCTCCACTAGTGCCGCAGACTGAGTGTCCAGCTTCTGATTAAGCTCCACTAGTGCCGCAGTCTGAGATCCCACCACTCTGCACAGGTCGTTCACCACGGAGGCCAGCTTTGGAGCACTCTCATCTGCTCCTCTCGAAATCTTCCGGTAGGTCAGGCCCAGGCCCAATAGCACCCAGCCTGCTACCATAAATCCAATGATGTAAAGGACTTCTACATCTTCCACGCCGAGTACACTTAAACACAAGATTCCCCATTTTTCATAAAAAGGATCTTTAACATAACCAGCAGAAAATGTCCCCGCAAACCGCCTCACCAGCTCCGGCATGCCTTTCCGAATTATTTTTGTCAAATGCGCTCAGGGACCAACTAATGAATTCTATGTTTGGCGAGAGATTTAGATTTGAGACGAGAGAGACGGTGTAGACACGAGCAGAGGCGAGCAGGGAATACAGACGGGGAGGGAGAGAGAAGAAAAATGCGACCGCATTTTTCTAGACATTGCTATTTTCATATTTTCAAATATGGTCCCCCATGTAGCTCAGTAGACATCAGTAAACCTTTGGGCTTTTCAGTATTGCAGCAAAGTGTTTTTATTTAAGGATACAATATATTTTCTTGACTTTGACATTCATATACAAACATAAAAATACTGCAAAAGTGGTCAAAATAAATTATTTCATTAAATTGTATCTGAACATAAATAATTGCAGCAAATATACAAATATTACAAACACATGTAAGGAATGACCACTGACTCCAGATCTCATTCCTTTCTGTTTTAAACAGAACTAAATAAACTAAAGTGCATTTAAGGTGTTATATTTTTATATTTATATTTATAGGATATTTGTGGGTGGGAAAAAAACTTAAACTTTTTTAATGAATGGCATAAGAGTGTTTGTTCAGTGACAGGGGTCTCCCCATCTCCAGTCCAGATGGGAGAGACATATGTTACTGAACAAACACTCTTATAACAATTATCACAATCATTACAATCTAGTTCAGCTATTGCCGTTACGGTTCTGTCCCTGAGTAGTGTTGCTGACTCCCTCCATGGCAGAGACCATCCTCTCCACCAGCCAACAGCAGAGAAGTGGTCGACTGCTGCATCTGTTGCAGCATCCTCTCATCTCTCTCCTCAGCCCTTTCATCTGCACTCTGCAGATACTCAAGGACGTCATCTTGAAGCTTACATTTTTCTGAGTTAAAGAACAGAACAGCATTGTTTTACAATTATTTAATGAATAAATACAAAGATAATTGCATTCTTGCCTATACATAATGGTAACAATTGCAGGAAGGGCGTAAATTGAATGGTTACACAACAACCCAGGACAAAATAGAAAGGCATGCCTAGCATACTTACTCCCTTTGTTTTCAGAGATGTCAGGGGTATCAGTGCTAGTAGATGCTGCTTCACTGATGCTGGACAATTCTAAAAGCAATATACGAGCTCAATATTAAGGTTATATAATTATATACACACATGAGGTACATGGACAGTATATAACACAGTATACAACAGATAGGAATTGTGTGCATTATTAATGTTGATGGTAAACTTGTTCTAGAGTTTCAGTCATAATATGACTATTTGAATGAGAAAGACTATGTCTATGAGACATAAATTGTCAATGCCTGTTCAATCTGAGAATCCCATCGGAAAATAACAGGAAAACAGCGACCCCTGTCTGTCTTGAGAGACTAATGCATGATTGATTGACTGTACAATGTACAGACTATTGTAATGACTATAGGTCATTGTCGTTCATATGCTATTCATATGAGTACCCAAAGTTGTAGTGTACATCTGTGCAGTGTCCATCTGCAGGCTACAGTGTTCAGCTGCATATAGCCTACTATACTCTGGATAGTGGATAGATACCCATAGGCCTGCCCTATATGATGAACGACATACAATACAACCTCCAAGTCCAAATATAGGCTACTGTTAAAAAAACAACCGCCAACCTACCGTCATCATTGAAATAGTAGACGGGGATGAGGATGCAAAGTTGGACTCAGCCAGCGATGCTGTAGCTGAATTCAGCGACCCTGTGGTTTGCAGGTCTACTGTATGTCCCAATGCCCCGTCGATTATGTCATAATAGGGAAAGGCATCAGCCTTATCATACCCCGCTCCACTTTTGGACAACTCCTTTTTGGCATCGCGGTAATCCGATTTTTGTTTATTTAGTTTATTTATGATTTGCTCTGCCGTTCGAGTGAACCCAGCTTTCACCAGCTCTTCTACCAATTCCGAATATAATTTGGCCTTTCTCGTAGTATACTCTCCAACTTCTCCTGAAACTCAGGAGTGTCACAGTCCCAGGCAGGGCTGTGTTTTTCTTGTCTGTCTCTGTCTTGTCAGTGTCTGTGCTATGTGTGCGTGTGTGTGTGGGCGTAGGCTTGGCTCCATTTACCACTTGGCTCACCTGTTTCCAGTCCCTTCATTCCAATCTACGCTCCTGCCTGCCATCAGCTCATCAACTCCAGCCTATAAAGACCCGGCCTTCCCACATCACCAGCGCCAGATTGTTAAATCAACCACAGTGGTAGTAGACACTTCTAGCCAGTATATACCAGTGTTTGTTCCCAGTGAACTTCAGTTTCCTTGTGTTTTCTAGTGATTTAGTTTGCATTTTGCCTGTAATCACCGCTCTCCTCTCCTCCTCCTCAGACCACACCTGCCTGCCTGCCTGCCAGCCCATGCACTGACCAGCCTGTTTGGACCTTGCTCTGCTCTGCCTGCCTGCCAGTTTGTTTCAATAAACACCCTTGAACTGTCGAACTTTTGTCTGTGTCTGCATTTGGGTCCACCAGTTCTCTGTACCGTGACAAGGTGATGCCCATACGGTCTTCATCAGACCATTGCACATTCTTTGAAGATCCTTTTTTTTGGCATTGTTATCTGTTATGTTATGTTGCGTGTGTCACTGTGTCTGCGTCCTCCCAAGTTCCTACCCACTGACAAGTTCCAACCTACTGACACACCCACTTATATCGTCTCGGTTCACAAAGTGCTGCGTGCAATTAGCCCTTCACTAAGTCCCTCCCCAACCCATCCTTGTCCAATAGGCATGTTAGCAGCGAAGAAAGCTTGACCTGAATAGCAACCGTTGCTAAACTATTTGGATTGGCATTGGACAATCGCTTTTTGGGGTGGGATTTAGTGAAGGGCCAATTACAAAGCTGAACCACCGTTTTGTGGTTCACATTGGGAACGAACGTTTATAGTTCGGAACCAACTCATTTTCAGTGGAAACACTCTGAACTGGTTCAATATTTGGCGGGAAGAAAGAACCGAACCGGTTCAACCCCGGTGGAAAAGGGGCCTGAGAGATGCTGAAAGTCTGGCCAGGCTTGGTTGTGGAGGCTGGTACGGGTGGCTAATGGCACACAGCACTGTCCAGGTAACCATGTGGTGGTGAGCCGAGGGAGGATGAGTTGTACGGGTGAACGTGCCCCTCATTAGAGCCAGTAGCCTGAGCCCGCCGGGACCCGGCCGGTCGGGCTGGGCTGGCCCGGGCCAGGCCCAGTTGAAACACTTATAGGCTACATTTATAATAGCAGCGCAGCTTAGGATCCAGGAGCCACTGAAGAGCAGCGTCCGTCAGGCCTCATTCACGCAATCAAACAAATGTTTGGTCATTCTATTGTTTTTTTAGGCCACCACAATGCTTTTCCAATGGGAGTCACATGGTTTGACCAAACATTTTTGTTTGATGAGGGGGGAGGGGCAGAACAGCACCAGCAATCAAACACAAATGTTTGATCAAACCATGTGACTCCCATTGGAAAAGCATTGTGGTGGCCCAAAAAAACCGACCAAACATTTCTTGATTGGTGTGAAGTTGGCCGACCGGCCAAGGCTCCAAAAAGACAGACGAGTCCAAGAATGCCCTTTTAGGGTTTTTTTATTCACCTTTCCAGTCCCGTGCAGATTATGGTACAGTGCGGCCTCGGCAAAGACAATGACTTGAGTGCAGCGAAGCAGACAGACACACACACTTTTCAGAAGAGTTATGACTGAGGAGAACCCATTTTGGACTGAGGCCGATTCTAAAAAGCCCTATAAATCCTGACCTAAGCTTTCTGGAAAACTTCAAATATTTTGATTTAGCAGCATCAATTTGAATTAATTATAATAAATCAAGATGACACTCACACTACCCAACCACACAAAATGCACATGGGAAAATGCTGTCATTCACCTTAAGTGAATTATTCGTAATTGCGAAAACAGAATTATTAATCACACCAACTCTCCCACTTTGAACTACTAGTAGAAAGGTTCCGCAATTGACAGTTCAGTTTAAGTCAGATAAAGTACTACAATCAGACATACTGGAGATAATGTGAGGACATCCTGAGCTACTGTTATCTGAAGCATGAGAATAGTGGCCAAGACACTAAGCAGATATTACTTAATACTAACACATCTGGATATGAAAAATGACATATTATACAGTAACCTTTTATTAAGGAGCTATGAGAAGTTGAACCAATGTTTCCTGAGCCATGGAGCCTTATGGGCAGGAGCCTATAGGGCAAGAGCCCTATGGGCAGGAGTCCTTGTGAGGCAGATTGGTGTACAAGTACACCACCTGGACATGCCCTATACTACTTATCAACGTATACACATTATTAGTAGGGGTTTAAACCGAAACCTTGCAGTTTCAAGGCAGACACTCAAATCAAAGAAATTGAGCTGGTGAGTGCAGTAACATACGTACACCCTATACAAAATAACCAAGACTAACTAAATGGTCCCAGGACATTTATTCCATCAGCCTAAAAACACTGATTAAATACAGTAGGTGAAATACAATACATAAGTGACACAAGGCCAGTGATGAAAATAGGGAATAGATTTCAAAGTAAAGTATAGCATAGATCGAAGTATACCCAGCCATTCAGGGAATGTGCTCAAGTATCATATGATTTTGTAGTGCTGCCTCAGGCTCTTATTAAAAGCAGACAGATGATGAAAATGTTAGCGGTATCAAGCTAATTTCACACCTCCTTCACAAACCACACAAGACTATATGATCCCTGCCCACGTGTGCATTGTCCTGTGAATTCTAAACACTCTAAACATACATTAGCCATGTAGCTAATGGTCAAGTATATTTTCTGCTTCTCAGTCTAGCCTGTGTTTGAGACGGCTATTAATTTATTAAACACCATATTATAACTTTCTGTGTTTTGTTTTTCCGTAAATGTACGCCCACTACAGCGGCACACAAAAAACAGCAAAAGTAGCAGATCCACAAGCTCAAAAGGCGGAGTGAAGCAATGCATTTCGAGCTTGCAGATCTGTAGTTATAGTTTTGGACATAAGGTTTTTGAGGTTTCCACCTGACAGAGAAGATATAATGACATCTTGCGAAATACAATTTCACACAATTTCTCAGAGCTGCACGATATCGAATGAAACCAATAAAAACCATTCAACCCTGTCATTGTGTGCCTAACGACTGTTTTAAGGGTGGAACGGGGAAGGAAAACTGGTTGAATTCTTTCCACATTTTCTTTTGGTCTGGTTTCTCAGTTTCCATAATGGTGTTTATGTAACAGTATACTTGAAGGCAGAAGCTTTTAGTGGAAAAGAAGGAAGGGGAGTTCAATTCAAAATATACACTGTCTCCATTAACATTCCTGAAGCCCTCAAAGAAGGTTAAAAAAGCCACACCTCCCAATGTCCTGACATTTTAACAGTAACATCATTATACCACAGGTCGTTTCGAGGAAGCAATCTGATTGGTTGAAACAGCCGTCTAGCCATGGGTTAAACCAGCACCATTCACCACCTAATCAAAACAAAGATTTCAGCTGCTCTGTTCTCCCAGAGCGTTAACAAACTTGGTGGCTAGGCTAGCTAGTTTCTTGGGACATTTGTGGTCGTAGTGACTACATCTGTCATTAAAAAAAGAAAAAATCTGAGATTTTCTTTGTTTTAAGGGTAACTGTTGTATAATTGCAATATTACACTCAAGGGTGTGGTTTAACGTGATTATTGCCACTTCAGTGATGTTTGCGGAACTCGACTTCGTCTCATTCCTTACCGCATCACTGTCGTGGCAATAATCACGTTAACCCACACCCTCTCGTGTAATATTGCTTAATTCCTATACTGGTTTACCTTCCAATCTTAAAGGGCAACTTCACCCCTTTTGCAACCAGATCTTATTTGAATGATGTTTGGGAGACAAGAAACACTTTCCTGGGGTTTTTATGTGGGCCATATGTGTTTTTAGATATTAAAGTATTTCAAAGTGTCCATGCATGCATGATGTCATGGACACTGGGCTCACTTCCTTCCTGGACTACATGTTGTCTCAGTAAGACAGCCCTATCTCTCCCTATCCACAAGGAGGAGCAGTGGACCAAAGCATTATCGGGATTGTAGTCCAGGAAGGAAGTGAGCCCTGTGTCCATGACATCATGGAGCCCGCATGGACACTTTGAAATATTGAAATGTCTAAAAACACTAATTGCCCACATAAAAACCCCCAGGAAAGTGTTTCTTGACTCCCAAACATTAAAATAAGATCTGGTTCGCAAAAGGGGTGAAGTGGCCCTTTAAGTTGACCAGTTCCTTTGAAAACGTTAAATTCCCAATAAAAAGATGGTTGTCCAATAATGACTTCATTTTAAACCAATTAGGATACTGATCATTTAGATTTATTTTATTTTTATTATTTATTATTTTTATTTTTGGGGTTTTTAGCTTTCTGTCCCTGTTTTGTATTCATTTTACTCCCTTCCCCTCTTTCTCAAAATAACCACAATAAACAAGCCTTCTGGCTTTCCTGCGTATCTATCCTTTTGAATTAACTTTCACTGTGCAATCGATCAATATTACATGCTCTCTATGGAATGACAATAATATTATTTTATCTCTACTATGGTATGCTATAGTAGCTCCTATATGGGAAAAGGTCCAACTGCCCTATCTCAAAGACACGCATATACTGTAGCTATACAAGGTTGATGAATTCCACCCTCTGACAAATGAAATCACGTGTGTGTGTGTGTGTGTGTGTGTGTGTGTGTGTGTGTGTGTGTGTGTGTGTGTGTGTGTGTGTGTGTGTGTGTGTGTGTGTGTGTGTGTGTGTGTGTGTGTGTGTGTGTGTGTGTGTGTGTGTGTGTCAGTGTGTGTGTGTGTGTGTGTGTGTGTGTGTGTGTGTGTGTGTGTGTGTGTGTGTTGCGTATTTGATAGAATATGCACGTGTGCGTGCGTATGTGGTACCTCATTCTCATATTGAGTGGATTAAACAATAAACAGGTTTGACATTGGAAACATTCCTCTCCATTTCTCTGTCCTAACTCCGTCTTTCTTTCTTTTGGTCTTATTGTTCTCTCTATCTCTCTCTCTCGTTAAAGCTGATTGAATGAAGGGAGTGCAGCAGAATTCGATTCTATACATCCCATTCAATACCAAGGCCAGACCTTTAACCTTTATAACCACACAAGTTATCTCAAAATCGAATGGGAAGATTGACGTGAAAAGCGCATTAATTCATGCTCCCTGGAAGATGAGACCCGTTGTATAAGACCCAACTTTCAATGAATTGTAGTCGACTAAAAAGAAGTACAATAGATTCTAAGAGTAGAAGTGTTTCTGTGTCCTAAAAGTGCCCTGGCATCTCTTTTGTTTTCTTGGGTTTTTGAATTGACTAATGAACCATAATTCGAAATGTTAATTATCTCTTTGTATTCCCTCTTCCTTTCTGCCTCTCTTTCTTTATTTTATCCGTTTCTCAGAGGGAATCCATACGGGAAAACGGTGTGGAAGAGAGATAATCACCTTTTCAGACTCCATCATGCGTGCGTGCGTCAAAAAACGACCCGGGGCAATTCTAATGCAGTCACGCAACGCAGCGCAACGCGTGCAGTGGAGCCACCCTTCATTGATTAAAAAGGGAACATTCCCTGACGGTGACGCTGACGCGCCCGGTGGAGCCCCGGCGTTAGATAGCATTTTTGTAGACTTAGATAGCATTTGATACAGACTTATAGCATGTTATGTAGACAGCACTATAATTGCATTGTATTTATAGTCATAGCACGTCATAGTACATATGTATAGCATAGTATAGTATAGTTTATATGTATAGTTTCGTAATATAGATATTCCACTGTTACGTTCTTAGCTTACGCATGTTTCATGATAAATGGTTTTTATATATGTGAAGTATTCCCATGCTTTTTTGTTCTTGCTTAATGTAAATCGCTCTGGATTAAGAGCGTCTGCCAAATGCCTAAATTGAAAATTGTAATCAAGAATCAATTGTAAACCTATACGTTTTGTTTTGTGCATATTGGTCACCACGGGTACAAGCAGTGAAACGCTTAAGCCTGATTTAAGCAGTTGTTTCACCCCTGACTTCACATTTTACGTCCTACGTTTATCCTAGTTTACCATCTGTATAGCTCGGTTCTGATACCTTTACTTTTTGGAAACGATAATGCGAAAATGGGTTTTCGCCACTGATTTCAGACGGCTCAACCCCCGTTCTATACCGATACAGGGATACAATATCCTGATACGTAACCTCTTCTTGGAGCTAAAGCGTAGATATGAGGTTACAAACGGAGCCATTATGGCCAATTATACGGTTCACTGCAGCTCAACAGTTAGAGTGAGGGGTGGTCAGGAGATGTCTATGAACTCTGCGTTTAAAGGTTTGATGGCCATTTTGTGGATATCGGCACATGCTCTGCTGCGACGGCATGCACGGTCTGTTCGTTTGTTGGGACTGGCCTGGCACGTGTTTGTCTTTTTCGTCTATTTGTCTTTTTTATTTATTTTTACTATTTGTCTGTCTATGAGACTAACTGTCTGGCTAAACGACCATGTACAGATCAACTACCTGGGGTGCATTTATAATTCTATGGATACTAAATGACAGCTCCGGCTAAATGCCGGATGCCAGCGGTGGCTATGGGACACTCACCCACACCTACAGCCGGGATGATCTCCTTCAGCTATACGGTCCTCTATCACAGTGGTTCACAGCTAAAAAGAGAAGGATGCTGCTGCCGTGTGACGAAAAACAGGTGCTCCTCTTCGCCCCACCCCTCCTAGGGAAAACAATATATCATCATCATCAGGCATTAAATATAAATAAACACATTTAGTGTAGAGAGGGGCAAGATGTTATGTTACAAGCCAGAGCAGATGGAAAGTGCAGTCAAGAGTGACAGAGGCTGAATTTCCATTAAAAATTCCCCAGTATAAATCTGATTATTTTGGAGGGTCACGTACAGAGTCACGGTAAGGTTGAGGAGATTTTCTATCCAATCCAATCCACTTAATTTAGCACATTTTACAACGCAAGGTTAATACATGCAGTTCAGAAAAATTAAACTAATAAATACACCAGCTAAAACACAGAAAACTAACAGCGTGAAGAACACATAGTAAAAACACAACAAACGTAGACACATCACTGAAAAATACAAGACGCAGCAGCGTCAGCAGACAGTGCAACAAATGTAGAAACTCTCAACTGGGATTAAAAGCCAATTAAGGTATAAAGGTGGGTTTTAAGATGAGATTTAAAAGTCTCAAAGTTTGACGTGCAGGGCGCAGGGAGCGCGGTCCATAATAATGTGGGGGCTACGACAGAACAAAGGCTTGGTCGCCTCTGGTCGTTATAACATTATGTTATAATTTAGCTATTGAAAAATAGCAGATCTACAAGCTCATAGCGTGCCACCGAGTGGCGCGCTATGAGCTTGTAGGTCTGCTATTTTTGAAAAATCGTAAAGATGTGTCGCAAATCTTTGAATAATATATATTCTTTCAAAGTGAATGTTTTTAACTCAGGTCTCTTTTTGACCGTAACTAGATGAGATGTCCTCGGTTCCATAATGCTTGTGCCATGGCAGGAGGAGAGGAGAGTAGGAAGGGGAGGGGCCAGGCAGGAGGAGAGTAGGAAGGGGAGGGGCCAGGCAGGAGGAGAGTAGGAAGGGGAGGGGAGGGGCCAGGCAGGAGGAGAGTAGGAAGGGGACGGGCCAGGCAGGGGGGACGGGCCAGGCAGGACGAGAGTGGCAATAGTGGATAGACTGAATGATTAACTACCCCAAAAATATACTTTACATTTTACCACTACTATTAACTTAAAACAGAATTCTTAATATTGTAAGCATAATGATATTGTCGCATTGTGATATTTGGCCATAACTCCCTCCTCTGAGGGAGCTACCTTTGGGGAAGGGGGTTGTTGTCCAGACAGGGGCCAGACTGGTGAGGGTCATGGGTTCATGTAGCATGCCAAAGTTTGTGCTATTGAGAATGCATTGGGCGTTTAAGTTAAATAACTCAGAAACTACAAAACATTTCAAAGTAAAAAGTTCCAGCATGTGTCTCCACAGAAAGCTGAATTGTGTGAATGGAGTTTCTAGGTGAAAGTGATTTTTTGAAGTGCCACTATCTGCCTATAAATGTCTCAAATTTGAAAGCACTATATTTCTAAAACTATGAAACATTTCAAAGATTCCTTTTCAGGCACACATGTCCACCGTAGGATGAACCTAAATAGGTTTGAATGGGGTTTCTAGGTGTAAGTATGTAGGACTAGTAGTGGGTGAAACGTTACAATGGTAATATGTTGTAAAACAATGAGTAATGGTAATATTTAGTGGTTTTCACTTTTACAAAAAATAAAATAAATAATATAATATAATAATTCTTCTTAACCGTGCACTTGCACGACAGCAAACCTATTCATGGGGTACATTCACCAAAAGCAGCTGATCTATAAGCTCACAAGCTGTCATGATGTTGTGCAGCCTATATATTTTGGTTATTTGATTTTATATAGTGCTTAAATTCGTCCTTTAATGCAGACCGATATAAATAAGGCAACATAAACCCATAATAATTGAATAAATCTGGAAAACATCATTGGTTTGTGATCAGTTTGACTGCTTAATGAACAGTAAAGACATCAGGATTATGTTTACATTAGGTTAAACCTGGCTGGTAGCCTGGTCCGGAGCAGGCTAAATCCAAAGCATTAGTTTCCATGGTAACTAATGTAGCATCACTTTCATGAAACCGAATCAAGCCTCAACATATCCAGGTTAACTGGTTAAATTAATCTGGCAAGATCAACCAGCTTTCATGAAACCGGTTAATCACTGATCCAGGATATATTAAGCCAGGATATGTGTTAAAACCCGGCTTAATCTCTAATCCAAGTTTCGTGGAACGGGCCCCTGGTCGACAAATCACAGCTAAAAATACAAACAAAATAATTGTGTTTTCAGCAACTTCTTAAAAATGTCAACAGACTCTGCATTCTTTATAAAAAGGGGAGGGCATTTTAGGTATACAGAACCTCTTCAAAGTTGCAGCTGGAGGTTTAATTAGTTTCCTCTGCTGGAAATATAGAACTATTGTTAATCATAATGATATTACAGATTTCTTCCATGGAGCCTCTGGGAGCAAAACAATGCATAAATTATGTAGATGTAATTTTGTCTATAATGTCTATATATTTTTTATTCCTATATTTAAATGTAAGTCATTTCAGATTATGGAACACTTCATAGGTTTGAGAAAAGACTCAAAGTGTGTGTGTGTGTGTGTGTGTGTGTGTGTGTGTGTGTGTGTGTGTGTGTGTGTGTGTGTGTGTGTGTGTGTGTGTGTGTGTGTGTGTGTGTGTGTGTGTGTGTGTGTGTATGCTTCACACTCAGTTTGTACTGTAGCCCAATCTGTACATTTCTTCATTCCACTTTTATATTTATAGTGCATTAATATTCAACATCTCCTGCTTAATTTAGATCAACATGCAATCTACATTTTAAATGTGTTCCATTATTCAACATACATATCACATCACAGATTATTTTAGATTAGCTAAATGGGGAATGTGAACTAGATGCACATTTTATATTTTTTTATAACTTACTTCCTTCATTCGTTGGCCTACTTTTAACAAATTACTCTATTTTATTTGAATAAATTAACCAACTAAACTAGCCATTTAGCAGACGCTCTTAATCCAGAGTGATGTATACAGTAAGCAAGAACAACACATGGTAATACATCAAATCCAAAAAAAAAGAAAAGAAAAAAATGGACATCAATAATCATAAGGAAGCTACACTAATTGTAATTTATTAGTATACACTATAGTGCTATGTATACATAAAATTCTATCTAAATTACATAAATTTAGCCTTTGCATACTCCTGGTCTGTGACCAACATCACATTTCAACAAGGCAATTTTAAAGTGGTTCACACAAAATAATTAAGAGCATTAAGACAAAATAAACTCGCTATAAAAGGACAATATTTGGGTTGGGCGAAGAGGATCACCTGTTTTTCGTTACACGGCATCAGCATCCTTCTCTTTTTAGCTGTGAACTACTGTGATAGAGGACCGTAGCTGATTTTTTTGTTAACCATGCTAGATATTATCCATTCTGAGGTTAACAATAGCTTTTTTGCAAAGTATAGACTTGACATAGCGGGTTTAAGAGGTTAGGAAAATAGATAAATAAAACAGGTACAAATATGAGATTCAAGATGAGAACAAGAGTAAAATAACTTCTTAGTACATCAGACATTGTGGCAGCAATAGTAATGAGCAAATACTGAAATGTACAAACAATAACAAAGACTTTTAAAGAATAAAACCTGTGTGTAGTGAGGCACGCTCTTATCATTATACATCATCTCATGAACAACTGAATTCATGTGATTGGTTTAGCAGATTTGGTTGTCTACATATGACGTACATTTTCACTTCATTGTCAATGGCATTCAAAAAATAAATCAAAAGACTCAGTTCTCGCACAAATGTTCAAAAATAACAATATGTCTGTTGAATAGCCAATGCAACAATCTAAAATTACTTTCCTGGAATCCTAATGATGTCCCAATTCTGGGGATGAACACTCGGTGAAACTATAGCAGATATACACAAGCTGATGAATGCGTCAAGGTTGTGAAGGGGTGTGAGATTGTAGATCAGCTATTCCTCTATTTTTTGGTTCAGACATTTTGTTGTAAAGGGAAATACTAGCAGACCTAATTCACGGCCTTGGGGGACACTGTTCAACTTCTGTAAGTATAGTATGAGATCTTAAGTGGTTCAATTAACATCGCATTAATATTAAACATACCGTAGGTGTCACTGATTTTAATTTAAGTTGGGGAATATGAACATGAAATATGCAGCTTTCACAGAATGTTCCCAGCACTTCCACTTCACTCTGGCCTACTTTAATCTAATATCACTAAATATATTAAACACGGTGGCGGGCACGGTGGCACCAAGGGGCCAGTGAGCCTTTCCAACGTTGAAGCGCTGGGCCCTAGCGGTAAGAGGAAGGACTGCAGGCGGACCCGTGGATTCATGACGAGGAAACCCTGTGCAGCTGGGCTTTAACATTGAACGCTCGGTTGCACTTCCGCATTTGGGCACCAAAATGTGGTGCCCGAATGCTGAATTGGCGAAAAAAGGCGGAAGTAGACGCTCCTTCCGGGTGCTTCAAAAACGCCACTGAGCAACTTCCACTGACATGAATAGCGGGGGGGGGGGGGGGGGGTATTATCCTTTTAATACTCTATGGGTAGCCTCGATAGCCAGGCTTTCATTTCGTCTGCGCGAAAGATGAAAGCCTGGAAAAAGCCGTGGGCTGAACAAGTCTAAAAGTGGGAGTCAACCCTTCCGGGTGGGCGTCGCTCTAAATGATGTGACGTAGCGCTGCACTAGGGGGGAGAGGAGGGGCCGGGGGTGACGGACAGATCGATGAGATCCAATCAGGGTGCGCGCATTTCTGAGGCGCGACCCGCCCCTCTAGACGAGAAATGTCTCGCTCTGGGTCAGGCTACTCTATGGGTGGCACAGTCGGTCGCCACCGTAGACCTTCTATATAGCCTCACAGCTATAATGTCAGCTGCACCTGGCCTGGGGCGGCTTAGCGGTCCAGGATGGTAATCCAGCATGAGTGTGTTGCGGCTCCAAGTCCGCAACACACTCATGCTGGATTACCATCCTGGGCCCTGGGCACGTGCCCAAAGTGCCCATATGGTAGATCGGGCCCTGCCTGTAAGTCACTGTGTGCGTGCGTGTGTAAATGAGGAAGAATAAGAGAGTAGCCTACGAAATAGTAGCATTTTCTAATACTTGTCCCCGACACTACAATAGTTGCGTGCATTTGCACGGCTGATTGATTATGTGCTTATTATGCGTGTCTGTGCGTGCGTACGTGTGCGTGTGCATTTCCTGTAGCCTACAAAGCATTAGGGAAGATCACTAACCTGTCAGGACTTGTCACAAATCCAGTCCATTAGATAAGAGAATACAGATACAGGTGCGCCTTGACATTTTAACGTGCCCTTTGGGCACAAAAGGTTAGGAAGCTTTTGCAACAGTCAACTGAATTTTAAATAGACACTTAGCCTACATATTTAACCTTCCTGGAGTGCCAGAGAGCTGGCACTTTACTGCATTAGAGTTACATCATGGGAACTGGGAATTGTTCTCACAGTGTATATTCAGTCTATTCAATTAGTCCCCTTTTCTCCCATTTACTCCTCATGCCAATATCCAGTTTTTTCCCCTCACATGTATAGTCCCTGTCACTGCCAACCCCAAAGTAAGTATCACTACTGCAATATAGAAATACTTTGTTACAAGTAAAAGTATTGGCACGAAAATGTACTTAAAGTATAGGCCTACCGAAAGTAGAAAGTACTATGAAGTAGTGTTCATAGTGGTGTCTCCTGTGACAGCCACCATACACCGGCATACGTTGCCATGGTAACCAGTAGCGCACCAGTCAGACACACATACCCCGTAGGCACACTGGACGCGTCAGGAGCGTCAGAAGAAGCTGAAGCCCTCCTTCTTCGTGGGTCCGTGAAGCTGTCCGTCGCGAGGAGTGAGGAGACACGCCCTGGGTGTCGTAGTAGACAACGCCTATACCTAATCTCCTACCAGGATAGTCTGAGTTGATGCCGCCGCCTACTCGTCAGGTAACCACGCTCACCTGCGCATCTGAACGAGGGCTATATGAACGCCGGCTGTCTCGCGTGTCAGTGCAGGCTTGATTCACCACGCAGAGAGGCTAGACAGGCAGCGAGCTCGTAGCACAAACCTCGGGTGGTAAGTGGCGTAGAAATACAGCTCCCCTCTACTCCCACATTTCTGTATGGCTTTTCCACATCCTCACAACTCTGTCCATTCATAGGCTTTATGGAGCAGCAGCAGCAGTCCTGAGTCATGGAGAAGGAGAGCAGATAAGCCGTGTCAGCAGACAACCCTGTTTATTCCCCAGGCCCGGTCGACTGACTGTATCCTGACAACCCTGTATCTCCCGGACGCTGCCATTCATACCAGGTCGTAAGCCAACCTTTAAACTTACCTCATATAGGGGAGAACGGCCCGCGGCCACCGGGATAGAAGCTAAGGATAAAGAACTGTCAGACTCATTTGGAGATATAACATTACCTGAGCCTGGCCCTCTCCTCCTGAATGTTAGTAAACAGCTCCAGAGCGTCATTGTTTTATTCCCCCACGATCTGAAAGAAGAGATCGCACATTAAAGAGTGACATTGGGAATGTATTTCTTTATGTAGTTAGTTGGCTGAAGAGAACCGTAAGACAAACCCACTCACCTGTATCCGCCTGAAGATCTGGTCAGGGTCCTTTTCCGTTTCCTGTAGAAGAGGAACCCCATGCTAAACACTTACCCGGTGGAGGAGGAGAGAAAGTCTAGTCTACTCTAAACCACCTACCTGCTGTCTGTCGATCCGTGAGCGCCTCCGCCACCGCAAGAAAATAAAGTTGGTAGATCGCCTGGGGAGGACCCCGAGGCCCCAACTGTAATATTCTGTGAAATAACAAGTGACTAACCCTGTACGTTCTCGCCCCCTGCAGTACGAAGAGGAGCCTGGAAGCTTGAGGACTGAAAGCCTCGCACCCACAAACTGTCCCATAAACTTTTCTTGCATGCCCATGAGAACCACTTGTGAAATAAAAATCACACCAGTGTGAACCAAGTGGTGCAACTCCCGTCTATTGGTTCTCTGTATCGTTCCAATTTGTATCGTTCCAATTTCTTCTCTGTATCGTTCCAATTTCTTCTCTGTATCGTTCCAATTTCTTCTCTGTATCGTTTGCGTCCAGCAGGTGGCAGCCATGTTACATACTTCTCTCGTTCCAATTTCACGCATGCGCACACCACTCGCGCTCACACAGGTACACACATCACAAACAAACAGGTACATGGACATTGCATGCTGGATGTAGAAGTGGTTGCACCACTTAAAAACCGTGGCTAGAGAAAGCCCAGACCCTGGTTGACCATTGTCCTGTGTTGGATTTGCATCAGAAATATCACAATGTATACATACAGTATATGATCGACAAGCTCACTGAGCTTGTAGATTGGATTTTCAAATGGCCAAAATGTACGGTTGAAGTGGTTAATAATCAAAATCTAGTAACTGTAACTAAAGTTTTCAAATAATTGTAGTGGAGTAAAAGTACAATATTTGCCTCTGAAATGTAGTGTAGTAGAAATAAAATTACTGAAAATTTGATGTACTCAAGAAAAGTACAAATACCTCAAAATTGTACTTAAGTACAGTACTTGAATAAATGTACAGTTACTTTCCACTGCAGCCTCTCTGACACATGCTTTAAGGTGGTTGCGCAGTTATGCACACTGGTGCGTTTTCTTTCTTTTTTTCTGCACGGGGGGTTCCTGTGCGTTTCACGGATCCAGAAGTAGTAGGCTATTACTAGCTGTCAGCCTGTCGCCAACACTCCACTGTCTGGAAGCATTTCGGGTAAACGGATATAATCAACCCTGGTCCGAAAAAACGTTATACGGACGGTATATTCTGTGCAAACGTGATTGACAGGTCGATATTATTTTATTTGAGTAAATGTACAAAAGAGCAGACTAAGTAAAGAGTATTAGCATTTTAAGTGGATAAATGTCTGAAAATACTCGTGGAAGAAGAACAATAAAGCACACACATCCACTCACGGAAAATCTGGTGCCGGGCCGAGGTTGGAATAATAAAGAAAAGTAATTTGTAGTCCGTACACTGGATGATGCTCCCAAACGTATTAGATTAGATTTCAGATTCTTATTGAAGGGATATAGTCCCTTGAGATGCAGCAAGTTGAATCAAGATGTGAATATAAGGAAGTCCTGAGGCTACTGAAGGATGAAATAGATCTAAGAGAGGAAGAGAGGAAGATTATTCCAATCAAATGTGGCTTTGTAGCAGAAAGACTCCCGCCCAACCATGCACATTTAAGACTTTTGGTATGTCTAAGTGGTTCCTTTACACCACAGGTGTGATGTTTTGAGCCTCTCTGCTCTCAGACACGTGAAAATACACATGACCATGAATACAACATGATAGTGCTGTCAAACAAGTCTATGGACTATCTATGAAATATATGTACATGTTTACAACACAAATACAGTCAATGGTGCATTTATATAGCACCTTTATCCAAGGCACTTTACATTCACCCATTCATTCATACACCGATGGACGAAACCATGCAAGGCACCAACCTGCTCATCGGGAGCAATTTGGGGTTCGGTGTCTTGCTCAAGGACACATCGACACCAACTATAGCGGCGGTCCCTGCTTCATCTCTCTCAGCTAAGGGTGTCCTTTGCTGTAAAACATTGAAGGGATGGAGAGAGAGAGAGAGAGAGAGAGAGAGATGGAAGGTTGAGAGGGATATCAATCTGTCGGGTGGAAATCCGACAGAATTTGAATCAGGATTCAAATTCAAAATAGCAAAAGTAGCAGATCGACAGCAAGCTCAATGCAGGTCGCTTTGTGCCACGCCCACCCCCCTTTCTCTCTCTCTATCTCTCTCGCCAGAAGTGTTACGTTGGCCCTTCATTAAATGCTTGTCATCTCTGTGCTGGAGAAGCAGCCACAAGTTCACCTGAACGGGGACTGCCCATGAAGTCAGAGTGAGCTGGCCGGTGCGGTGAGTTCAGACAAAAGTACAATCCTGCTGCATCACGGTGCTAAATAATGTGCTGGTCAGAAATACCCAGTCTTCTGCATGCACTGGCCGTCTCTCCACCATATGACAAATTAAACAAAGGGCCCTGCAGCTCTCCCTCAGACAGCCTGGGCACACCTGAACCTCCATGCGCAGCCAAAAGAAGCTGTCTGCCGGCGTCTATTCCGGGTTTTTAGACAGCTGGTGGATGGAAATGAAGCTCCTCCCACGCGGCAGAATGCCGCTGAGGCAAGCTTTTCCAGGAATCTGGCCGATGCGGCAGTCTGCCGTGCTCAGAAAAGCACAGTCAATATTTGCAAGCAACTTCACAGAAAAAACTAGTCCAAACTAAGTCGCCGTAATTCATAAATGTAGCAGTGTGTGGCTCACAACTAAAAGTCTAACATCTTCCCCCAAATCAGAGGGAGTTCCCTTTGGCTTAGTGGTTAAGATGTTGGCTCTCCACATGGGAGACCAGGGTTCAAGTCCCATGGGTTAAATGGAGAAAAGAAAACGCTGTGTGAGGTCAAAAGGGTGGGTGAGTGTAGCAGAGTGCCTCACAACCTCATCCTGTTGGCCTGAGAGTCTAACATCTCCCCCGAGTCACAGGGAATTCCCTTTAATTGGCTTAGTGTTTAAAGGGTTAGTTCAGATATTTGGACTTAAAGCTGCGTCGCAGGGACTGTGACTGTGCTCTATACTTCCGAAAGAAGCCCAAATAAACAAAGTACACTTTAGAAACAAGCCCAAATAAACAACTACACTTTAGAAACAAGCCCAAATAAACAACTACACTTTAGAAACAAGCCCAAAAAAAGCACAGTCATTATTTGCAAGCGCCTTCACAGAAAAACAAGTCCAAACTAAGTCACCATAATTTATAAATGTAGCAGTGCCTCAAACAATACCTCAGCCTACCCCTCAGCCCTTGCCCCTTCCCCTTCCCCCTACATAATGAGTGTCAAGGGGTAGGGAGATAAATCATCCCCCTAGGAATTGGAACGTCCCTAAATATTGAACGTCCCTTGTAGATATTGATATGTGATATAATATATTGATATACAACCTGTTCTCAGAAACTAGCTGATCTGCAAGCTCACTACAGGCCAGTGGTCCCCAAACTTTTTATGTCAAGGACCCCAAATTGACACTAATTAGCCCGCAGACCCCCATTTGATGGCATTTCTGTCTCTGGGACCCCCAATTTATATAATTTTGTAAAATCAATGTTAATTAGCTCTGAGAGTGTACAAACTATCATTTAGCCCATAACCCACGTTGAAAACCACTTTCCATAAGCTGTAGAGATGGAACGTAAATATAACATTGCTGTGGTTATGATGAAATAAATATATTGTAATTTTGTCTCATGTTGGTAGGCCACCATGCAGAATGTAATTCAGCTAGATATAGCTCATTCTGACACGTGCTCAACAGTTGTACCTGATTAATTGATTATTGTATTAACAGTTTGTATAGCATGGGTACAGATATATATACAGGGTTAGAAAAAGGAAAAACAATTTACAGTATAGAAAGAAGGGGCTGTGGTCACTGAATGGGTAACGTTGTATGAATGCAACGCCGTATCATATCGTTAGTTCACGTGAGGTAACGTTAACCTTTGCTAGAGATTGCGATATTTTTGGCGATGCAGATTGTTAATACATTCAAATAATATTGGTTATTATAATATTTTTCCATAATAAAGGACATAAAAGGCTTCTTACCTCGTCCGCCTTTCAGCCCTCACTGCCCCTCAGTGATGTTGCTCCATTTGAAGTCCCGTCGAGATATCCCTTCAAACGAAGGGGATTCTACCCCTCGCCCTCGGCCCTACCCCTCGCTCCAAAGACAATTGAGATAACCCTTCCCCCTCACGTGAACGGGCATAAGCAAGGGCAAGGGCTAAGGGCCAGGAAGAAGGGAGGAATTGGGATTGAGCCTTCAATCTCCAGACAATGACGACAGCACCCTAACTCAGTTACCTATTGCTATCTGCAACAACAGTCTTCCTTTGCCTGTGAGTTAGAGTTTGGAGTTGGATTTTGGCTGATATTTTTTAATCCTCCAAATCATGAAGTACACATGTATGTCTTCCAAACCCATGAACTATAGTATGTCTTTTTTTTATCCTTCAAAATCATGAAAAACAACATATTATAGTAAGTCTTCCGAAACTATATACAGTTTTCTGTAACTCATTTCAACTGCCGAAACCCAGGATTTAACTAGGGACGTTTAGATCTTCAGTCTAATGCTCTTCCAACTGAGCTATTTCGGCTTGTAAGTGACACATCCAGAATGATAGAAGAATAAACACATACAGTTCATCCCGCAGTGAGATCAGCTTGAGAGTCATACGGTTGTCTGTACCTCATTTCTACTGCCGACTCACCATCTCCCAATCATGTGGCAGCGTTCTAACACACTGAGCCACTGGCTCCAGACAATTCACACTGCTTTTTTGTTTGTTTTCTTCTTCTGAAATTGGCCTTGAAAATAAAGACTTATTTGGGGTTTGAACTCACCATCTCCCATCTTTCAACTGCAGAATCTCAGGTTTGAACCAGGAACCTTCAGATCTACAGTCTAACGCTCTCCCAACTGAGCTATTACGGCTTGCAAGCAAAGCATCCAGTATTTATTTTTACATTGACTGTTACTTGTTACTTCTTAAACAAAAAAACTCATAAAGTTTTTCACCCAGTGAGATCAGCCTAAGAGTCATAGGATTTATGTACCTCATTTCAACTGCCGAAAGCCTGGATTGAACCAGGGACCTTTAGATCTTCAGTCTAATGCTCTACCAACTGCGCTAATTCGGCTTGTAAGTGTCACATCCAGAATATATTTTTCAATTGATTGTTAGTTCTTAAACAAATAAACTCATACAGTTTTCCCCCAGTGAGATCAGCCTGGGAGTCATACGGTTTTCTGTACCTCATTTGACCTGCTGAAAACCGGTTCCATTTGTACACTGTTAAAGTCACTAACTTAATACTATCAACATCTATCTATTCCATAGACCCTCTACAACAGTGGTTCCCAAACCTTTTCTTGTCAAGGACCCCCAAATTTACACTTTATTAGTGGAACCTAACCCTAACCCGGCTATAATCCATGGTCAAAAACGATGAAAAACTAGGATTAAAAAAAAAAAAAAATCATTTCCAGACCATGGGCTACAGTCCATGGTGTCGGAGTGATTTTCGTCCTCAAAAATGATGAAAAACAGCATGCTACAGTACCCTAACTCTAACCCTTGATCGTAGGAGATAGTAATGTAGGACTCTACAGAGTGCTATCCAGTCATAAAGTTTTAACACTTGAAGAAACTACTACAGAAAACTGGAAACACCGCCAATGTGGCGCACTGTATCCTATCCGTAGGAATGAACTATCGACAGCAGGTGACAACAGAAACAGGATGGAAGACAATGAGGGCGGACACAAGTGTGGCCTACATGGGTCAAATATAATTCGCCCAGCTGGTACCCACTTAAGGCCCAATCAGATCCCAGTTCAAACCCATATAGGCAAACACAGGTGGTGAACACATAGTTATGAAATAAAATGGCCCATCTGGATACCACCTAAAATCCAGTTAGAAACCCACGTAAGGCCATACCTTACGTCCTGTGTTAGCCCATATTATGGGCTAACACGGGTGGGCCCTTTGTGAAAACTGGTTGCACGGCCCACTTGGAACCCATGCCCATAGCCCATGTCAAAACCCAATTGGGCCCAGATGGACATGTTAGCTGGGTGGGGACTGGGGATTGATTGATTGAGCATTTATTTGTGTCTATCCTCAAAATAATAATAATATGTATATAATAATAAATGTATCCGACCCCTATAAGGGACGCGTGGAATTTGTAATCAGACAAGATTGGTTCTGTCATTTCTTTAAAAAAATCCAGATGTTTGATCTTTTCCTGAAGGATTTTTCAAAATGCATGTTTTCCCTGCAGGTCTTGTGATACACCTATATGGATCTTTTTCAAAACGGATATTTTCGTCCTCCGATAAATAAATAAATCCCTGCCAATACGACAAAGATATCTGTGTCCTCACACAAACGCAGAAACACATTGAACACAGGAGAATATCACTGCAGAGTAGCAGGTTTCAATTGTAGGATAGCCTATAATATATTTGATTTTATATTTACACTTATGAGGTGCCAAATATATAGGCCTATCATATTTTTAATGAAGGAATAAGTACCGCATTTTAATTAAAGCCAACTAAATTGTGAGTGGAAGTGGAACATGTTTCTAGCATTGTCTGTCAGCATATGTCACACTATGTGCGTAAATCCACTCGATCTTCTCTCGCCATATAATAAAAAAATCTGATTCTGATTCATACACCCAATGATAGACACTTTATTATTGCTCTAGCAAGTCCTGCACAGAAAATAATAGCAGAGTCAGAGTCAGACCTATAGAAGTGTCGCGTCCGTAACCTGCACTTGTGAGCTTGTAGAGTGGCTATTTTCGAGGTGTATAATAAATATCACGTTATAATGTAGGCTAGGACATATTCGGGAACAGCGTTCACGCGTGCACATGGTCGGCAGGCACAGTGACAACGGAATGCAGTCAAGGGTATGCCCTTCATTACCTAAACAGGAGAGAGATGTGCCATGTGCACGGTGCGCTTTGCAAGTGGACATGACCCACTGTATACTCTCTTCTCATCATCCAGTGCAACCACGCTATTTGATGCGATTGCATTCACATCTCTCTCTCTCTGCACCCTCTCCCCCCCCCACCCCGCCCATGACCATGCCCATGAAACGGAGTGCAAAATACGGCATGTCTACAGTCTATCCTTTGACAAAACATTATAATGTCTTATCATAGCTCTGAAACAATACATATTTTGTCATGTTTCATCGCAATGAACATGTCGTAGGGGATGTCACAGAAATGCATGATTCTCACATCCATGTGCCGTGCACTGCAGCTGTCACACGAACTTCACGCGCGAGAAATGTTTTGCACATGGCTATATGCATTGCACACGCCACCACAGATTATCTGTAGCGGTCCGCAAATTAACCTATTATTCAAGCTTCGCCCTCCACAATACAAATTATATCATCTGGCGAGGCCACCACGGAATCTGGACTAGTATATAGGCGGATGCAGCATGCATGAGCCTTTGCTCGCTGGTGACGTGGTGCAGTTGATGCAACAATGATAAGTTACTTATTAGCACAGTGATATAAAAACATAAATAATCGGATCCGTGTAGTTTCCAGGCGCCCCCCACCTCTCTCTCTCTCTCTCATTAGACTATCCCTCTCTGTTTCTGGCACCCCCTACTGGTACTAATAAGTCATATACTCGTGCTCATGGCCACATAGGTAGACATAAGGGTAGATAGGTAGACGGACATTGCTGGTTGTAGGAGTGGTTGCACCACTCAAAATGTGGTAATGAGCGGTGATGTCATCGTTTCTCAAAAACTCTGTTTCGCATGACTACAGAGATCCACTGATCCTGATATTTTGACATGAAATGCAGCTCAACGTGCTTTACAGAGCAATGAGGGAAAAAAAGAAAAGCAAGGCATAATCATTAAAAAGCAAGCAGTAATGCAATACAGTGAGGACATGAATAACAAAAAATAAAAGATCAATTAAAAGCAATGGTTCCAAAGCAAAGTGTCCAGCAGTCAGCAGAGGAACTCTTATCTATTCAGGGATTCTGAAAATAATTAAATTAACATAACACCTTGAAAAATGCATGCCCCCCTTTTCTCACTGACAATGTTCTGTTTCTGACAATCTACTGAATTGCCAATGGCACACCTGTATGATGAATCTAAACCTTAAGATATCCTTCAAATTTGTTCTGTGACCCCGATTGCATCCGACAGTTCTGTTAAAATGACGGACGTAAACCCTAATTGGACCAGATCGGATATTACAGAACCAACCGCGCTGTCATTTAGAAGTTTCTGCTGCTACACCAGCCTTTTAATTGGAAAAAGTTAAAGGGATATTTCACGTTCAAAAAACCTTTTGGTCATTTCATCATCTACTCAGGCTTATGTAAACACCCCAGACAGTTTTTAAGTCGCTCGATTCAGTATTTAGATATTTGATGTTCATTTTAGCTGCCCCGCCCCCTCCCCATACAAACATTTTCCAAAACATTTTGGAAAATAATTTTCCAAAACATATTCTTTTAATTATTGTTTTGGAAAGTAATGAGCAGGTGGCAGCAGACCACTCATGATCAGTGTTGGGGAAGTTACTTTTAAAAAGTAAGGAATTATAGTTATCGTTACTTATCTAAAAAAGTAATTTGTTACTTTACTTTACATTAAATTATGAAAGTAACTACTTTACTTTACTTTACTTTAAAAAATTATAATATAAAAAACAATTTAAAAGAAGGTTTTTTGTTCTGTCGCACAGTAAGAGAAAAGACAACTCCCTCCTAACATTATGAAATGTAGTGGAACAATAAAACATCTTCAGGAACTTTGACAGGCATCTTTATAGAGATATTCTAATTCATCAAATGTATTTTTGAGCTCATCTTCCATTTTAGAATATTCACTGTTCAGGTATTTGGAAAATGTATTTCTGCACATTGGCCCTGCTTTCACTGGTATTTTGCTGACCAAGGAACAGACTCCACCGGCGTTGAGAGGGGAAGCATTTCCTCAACAACATAGGCTACCTAGCAATCATTTTGTCAAGTTGACTCTTGGTGACATGCTACTGTGGCGATTTAAATCGGTATTTCCAACCCACAAACCATCCGATCTCGCTGTCATGATCCGCATTTGCCATTTTAGCGTGTGGTACTGTATTATAATTTTCTGTCTGTGTAGTGTCTAGTGTGTATGCGTTACAAGGGTTTATGTGTCTGTGACTGAATGTGTTACTGTTTACCACAGCCAGTAAGCCCGCCCACCCTGTAGACTGTCTCTGATTGGCTTACCCTGAAATCTGGCCCTACGTTACCCAATCAATGACCTCTTCTGCGACGTGCTTTTATCATGTTAGGGTGTGAAGCCAATCAAGCCATGTGGGCTCAGAGGCTAGTATGACTGCACAAACGAAACTGTCAACACAGAGGGCGTGTTCGGAAATAGTGCACTGAGCACACTGTGCAATGCAAACTAATAGGCGAGTGCGCTCCGGTGCGGTATTTCCGAACGCGCCCAGAGAGCGCTCTCTCTGCACTGCAGTCAGCAGCACAGAGACGCCTGTATGATAGACTCACGGAGCTGCGAGACATCACATAAGTTGACATAATAACGCCATAACGCGGTTAACACACGCACAGTAATTATAACGCCGTCATGGAATGGGAAATGTAAAGCGTTAGGTTACAAATTATTGCAAATAGTAGTTTTGTTATGTAACGTAACGCGATGTAAGGGCGTTAGTCACAACACTGCTCAGGAGACTAAAGAATCAAACAATATTAAAAAATAAATGAAAACAGTAAATAAAAAACAACGCCCCCCTCACATATTAGAAAAAAGATGGGTGTTTTCGATTAATCTAACATGGTTAAAATTTAGTTAGAAGTTACAATGGGTTTGTATAGGGAGGGGGCGGGGCAGATAAAATTAACTTCAAATATCTAAATACTGAATCGAGCAACATAAAAACTGTCTGGTGTGTTCACATAAGTCTGAGTAGACGATGAAATAACCAAAACCTTTTTTGAAAGTGAAATATCCCTTTAAAACTTTGTGTGAGTTGAAATGTTAGAAAGAAATGGTCTGTGTGTGCACGTGTGCCGTGCACGGTGTACTCAGGATTCTATAGATGGATGGCCTCGCTGAATATCGTCACGTCAATATAACATACAGTTTTTAGCTTGTGCGGCGCTATATGCAACACGAACAAGCAATTGTGTTGTTTTTTGTACCACTGGCGCTGAAGTTTCTCTCAATCGATATCATACAATAATGCCCATGCACATTGATTTACGAGACGAGAGCGTGTGCTTGCCTGTGTCCTTTTGTGTGTATAGCGTGTGTGTTACAGTGTGGTTTAATGAAGACCCTTGGCTCCCTGAATGTATAGAGAGAGGCATGCAAGGCAGAAAGGCAAAAGGAGGGATGACAATCTGAAACAGATTTACAAGGACAAGGTTTTGTGTGCATGTGTGTGCGCACACTCACTGAAGTGAATGCAGACACAGACGTGAAAGATATGGATTCATATTCCACACAATTAAATGTGGAAAGGCTTTGGAGACAAAGGAAACATTATGAGCCATTGTCAGTGGTTAAGGTATATGTTTTGAGAGACCAAAGAAACAGTAGTGTTCTTCAAAACGCTGCTGTTTGCAGAGTGACTATAAGCATGTCCTACCAGAATCTTCTCACATTTGCCTGATTTGCTGATATGTGACTTGTAATGTCACAGGTAATTTATTTTCATAAATATTAATTATAGGCCTATATTGTTTTTTTTTATCATTAGCATAGATGACATAGCCCCCTCATTTGCAAGTGCAAATGATTGTGCACTTAATTGAAGAACTTGCATACTTAGACCTTAGTGTAAATATGCATGTGCAGCGAGCTTGTGCTAAAGTACGCAGCATGAGTTGATTAGATGCTGTGAGTCGTGACAGTGCATAATCGCCCCAAAGCATTTCATTAGAGGCTGTCTGTTATTCGCCTTGCAGTTTTGCTGGAATAGATGGAATACATTTCACACGCCTTGGTTAAATGCTTGATTCTGATTGGTCAAATCACTGAATTCAGTGGTCTGTTATGTTTGAATATTAAACTCAATAACAGACCAGTGTCTGTTGGAAGGCTCAGAGCATCTGCTCATATCATACAGTATTATGCAGTATCCAACATGGCAGTTTGAAAACAAACAAAGTGTCATTCAGTAGTGTCTTTCAGTTTCTCTCAAGAATATTTTTGAAAACGATCAAAGCGAGAAATAGATAATGCAGTAAGCGAATACACCATTTCACTCCATTTCATCATCACTTCCCGTGGTCTTTTCGGAGGCGAACGCATTGCATTTGATCCACCTGGCATAAATTAATGGAAAACCTTTGCACGAACGCACACCACTTTTCTCCTCTCAAGCGCCTTTCTTCTCTCTTCATATCATGTCTTTGAGTCGATCATTATAATGGAGCTGTCATTATTCTCTACAGACTACAGACACTCTCTGGTCTGACTTCTAAACAGCTCAAACTTCACCACACACGCACACACGCACACGCACATGCGCACACGCACACCTACATTTTCAATTTTACACTTTACATTTTACATCTATCCATCTTTTGCCCTGACAGCCTCCCTCTCTCTCTCTGCTCTCTGCATTCCTCTCCTCCAACTCCAAGCCTGTCCGTCCAAGTCCCATCTCCTTTCCCTTTCATCCTCTCAGCACCCGCTATACGAATGCTATCAATGCATTGAAAGGGACAAAATCACGTTTAATCAGAGCATTGAATGGTAGCCGTCTACTGACCTACCAAGATCTCAGTAGGCGGGTGCAATACTTAGTTTAGACAGTTTTTGGTTTAGACTAGTCATTGGTGAGAGCATGAGTCATTAGTCCTAGTCACAGAATGCAGCCGACTGAGATCGTAGACGGCTACTGAGAGCATTCAATGCTCTGATTAAATGTGATGCATTAATGGCATTCGATGCGGGTGCTTTCATCCTCTCAGCCACCATTCCATTCCAAAACAGTAGTGGAAAAAAGTATTTTACATTTATTAAGTAAAAGAATCAATACAGCAATGTATGTAGAAATACTCTGCCAGTAAAAGTCTGGAATTCAAGGAGGAGAGACGAAGACAATAATAACCAATATAATAGTGTAAGATAGTATTTACTAATATAATATAGTATAAAAATAATGTTATATAGTATAATGGCATAAAAATGACGAGATAATATACAGATTCCTACCATGGTATAATAAAATATAAGTATAACAATCTACAGCTCCATGAAGAGGCCCAGATAGGTAGTGCATGGAAGGAAAAGGTCTTCCCTTCAAGGCTCTGTGCCACTTTCCTTTGGCGGCTTAAGGCTCCTTCATAGTCTGGATTTTCGGTGGTGAGGTGACCACCGAACTACAACGTGACGTCACGAGCCGCGGTGAAGAGCAAACCACCGCCACCGCCCTTCTCTCTGTTTTTACACACCACCGCTCAACGTTATTTCAGCTCTGGTGGTCAGCTCACCACCGGAGCGGTGGTCACCTCACCACCGAATATCCAGACTATGAATGAGCCTTTACTGTTAGAACATGGGTCTTAGACTGCAACCTATCATGACCCAATGACAAGACGACATGACGGAGGTCTCCGCCAACGGCAGAGAATGTGTTTTAATGTGCTCAATCGTGCCGGCTATACTGCAGTATTAGTGGAGCATTCAAGAGATATTCTTTGTGTATATGTGCGTGCGTGTGCGTGTGTCCTTGATGCTGTCTTGCCCCACTATAGGCTTTCTGACAGGAATATTTATTATCTGTCTAATCTGCGTTTATTTCTGCTGAAGGGAATCGCACGGCTCTCAAAATGTTATTACAGCCACCTATGCAGCCATTAAGTCATGATCCAAAAAAAGATTGATAGTCATAGCTTGCCTCATTTATCAAGAAATGGTGGAATGAAATGCTATTAAGAAATGGAGGAATGAAATGCATGCAAATGAAAATAAATGAAATGAAATAAAACCAACAGCCACGGTGCATATTTTATTATGTTCATTTAACGTAGACCTGACATGCAGGGTTCCTGTCTCAAGACTCCAGAATTGTTCCATAATTGCCTTTTGATTCAACATATGTCAACAATTGTATAATTATATTGTATTAACATACATACAGATTGAACAACATTTTAATGTCATAATTAAAAAGGTGACATAGTGCCACTTGCATTTTGTTGTTGTTGATGTTTACCCTAGTATTTTTGAAGCACGAAATAGTTTTGTTGTTTGCTGAATTGGATTCATGCAATTGACTGATTTCACATTTGCAATAGCTGTGGATGACACTGACAGCTTGTAAAATGAAAATATTAAGCGAAGCACATGTGAGTGTGTGCATGCGGTGTGCCATGCGCATGTTTGTGTGCGCAACACACACACGCACGCACACACACACACACACACACACACACACACACACACCCTCACACACACACACACACACACACACACACACACACACACACACACACACACACACACACACACGCACACACACACACACACACACACACACACACACACACACACACACACGTGTGTCATGTCTGCAAACTGCAAACTCCACAATCTCCACAATCACACTTTTACGTTTTGAAGTTGGCCATTAAATATAGGCTTCCTCGGGTGGACCTTGGAAGAAGAGTAGTAGAGAGAGGGTGCTCCAACAGACAGGGCGAACAAGGAAGGCAAGTCAGAAAAAGAAGGAGAACTAGAAAAAGTGCCCTTCAGAGCACAAGGCTCCACCAGGACAAGTTGTGGCCTCCTGGTGTCGCTATAATAGGCCAATGTGAAAAGGGTACAATTTCTTCTTACACCTTTGATGGCAATTGGATGATTTGAGGCATTTTGTTCCAAAAATGTGTTTTGCAAAAATCCACCTGTTGGTGGCGCTATAACAGGCCAATGTGAAAAGGGTGGGATATATTCCTCAGCCTAGTAAGAAAGTGCGTGAAAGCTTTCACGTAAATTGCACGTTGCGTTCAAGATTTGAGCCAATGTTGTTAGCCAATGTTAGCCAATAAGGGCCTTTCTCGGCCCCACCTCTCTCCCTTTGCTTGTATTGTGTTTTAGGATCCAAGATGGCCGCAGCACCAGGATGGGGTGGGGCGGAGGTGAGCAGGTGGGGTCGACATAATGCCCTTACTGGGCTGCGTTCACACATTCAAGACACCTGTCTTGTGTCTGTGTATAATGGCTGCTCCAATGCATTTCCAATGGAAGCCCATATGGTTTGACCAAACATTTTGTTTGATGGGGGAGGGGGGCAGAACACATCCATCAAAGCTGTGTTCAGACACAAGTCAGGTGTCAGACACAAGGCAAGTGTCTTGCATGCAGCCCAGTAAGGTCAGGGAGAGAGGTTGGGCCGGGAAAGGCCCTAATTAGGATGGAATATATCGGACAGATCCGTCTTGAGCACATGACTATAGAGATACTGTGTAACGATTTCCGGGATTTTTGATCAGAAGTACAAAATGCGGCCTCCTGGTGGCGCTATAAAAGGCAGATTAGAAAAATGCAGTTCAAAGGTTTGTCCGTGCCCTTTAGGGTTTCACGCAGATTGTTGCAGTTATAAGTAAAAAGCTGCCTCATGGCCGTTCACAGGCCGTTCTGGAAAATGTGGGGTCGAGGTTCATCGTTGGTGTCCAGGGAGTATGTGTGCAAAATTTGGCATCGACCTGGTTAACGTTGCCAGAGATTAGCTGCACGCACGCGCAGGCACAGGCACACACACACACACACACACACACACACACACACACACACACACACACACACACACACACACACACACACACACACACACACACACACACACACTTTTTTCTCCCCATGCCTTCGGCTTGTGGGACAGTTGAGAAATGACAGAGTTACCATGTGGCGGTACCTCTACTGTACCCTCTACTGTACTGTTCTGTACTGTCACTGTACTGTACTGGCATACCCGAAAGCATCATACAGTTAATACGTGCGTGTGTGTTTGTGTGTGTGTTAGGTTGCGCACAGGTTGTGAAAAATAACCATGCTGTTTTCGTGCTTATACCCAGACACCCAGCCAGCCACCTACCCACCCACCCACACACATAGCTCCGTAAGGGACCACTCAAAAAAGGATGGAGAAGAAATAATATGAATTAAAGTGGTCCAGCTGTTCTGACCTACACAGATCAAAGATCATTGACTACGCAACAGTGGTGGAGGGGTTTTCATGATTCTGAATTCATTCCAAGCATTCGTTTTGCACAAAAACACATCTGTGATGAGGTCAGCACATTTTGGGGAATTTGGGCACATTTGGGCAAGTGGCTATGGCTGTTTTTAGCCCAAGGAGTGTTTTTTGTGCAAAATTAATGCTTGAAATGGATTCAGAATCATGAAAACATATGTCACATGCTACATAAAGAATAATGAAAATGTGAAAATCTTGCCTTATAGGATGTTAATGGTCACATATAAACTCCTATTTTTTTTAAAGTGCTCAATGCCGACAGCCAGTCAGCAAGTGGATTTATGTCTCACATGTATACAGTATAGACAATATTTTAGACCAATAAAAAAAAGACTATATAACCAAATCTTCCACTTTAAACAGAAGCCTGTCGGGGCTGCTGGACTATAATACTTTAAATTCTGGGGGTCCCTGGAACAAAATAGTTTGAGATGGGGGGTGGTTACATATCATTTTGGGGATCCATGCCATGAAATGGTTTGAGCACCACTGATATAGCAACATAAGTTTTTCAGTTATGATTTAGAAGACATTTTATAGAATCGGCCTCAGGTTTTAACGGGCTATAGAACACCATCACTGCTATACAAATCCCCTGGACAGAGATCAGAGGGGAAATGGCGATGATGGATGAATGCTTGTATCGATTATTCCTAGACAGGGACATCTGTAAACTCAGGGGGAAGTTGGTGGGCTGACTCGTATTAGATTTAGTTTTATTTAATACCCATCTGTTACAGTCGGGGCTAATGAGGTTACTTTGACTGGGGACATCTAAAATGTTTACTTTCACTTTTACTTTTAATTCTGACCTCCACTATTCATAGAGAGCATTGTGCTGCATCAATGTACTGGATACATGGATGGAAAGAGGTGGATGGAAAGAGCAATAAAGAAATGTTACATTTAACCACCAAAACCCTGAGAGTCCCAGTGGTCAATGCTAGCCCACCTGTTTTTAATGAGCCGTTCGGAAATCAATTGGTCCAATGCTGTGAGCGTGTCCACTCTCATACACTCATACACATTCATAGTTGTGTTTCATTTTTAACTAAGGGACTGCAATGGAAATAAGCCGTTGGATTACTTGCATTTATCCTTTTGATGGTGATGTATAACTATGTGCATTTTTATGTACATGTAAACATTGTCAATAAACATATTGCCAATCAATCAAAGCGTGACCGATTATAAGCCTGTCGCCTTGATGCCTGTTGTGATGAAAGTATTTGAGCGTAATTGTCTGTAATCACCTGTCCAATGTTGACATTTAAAGGTTAAGGTTAAAGTCCAGAGATTTTGAATTTGTGTGAATTGCTGCCTCTTGTGGGGGATATTTATATGCCAATATCATGACCAATGGCACTGTAAGACTATACAATGAACATCAATGATGGTTTTTAGGTGTGGGTCTTGTAGGGTTAAAGCATTGTCAAAATCCAAAGGTTGCAGCTCAGTTCTTCACAAATATCAATCGATATTCTGGCTAAGCTTTGATCAATGGAACTAATGTTAAATCTGTATCACAATGAAAACACTTATCAGGAGATTATCGTTCGTCATTGCCACGTCACTTTATCATTCGTCAATTATCAAGAAGATTATCGTTCGTCATTGCCACGTCACTTTATCATTCGTCGCTTATCAAGAGATTATCATTTGTCATTGCCTATAAGCTTGTCCAAGACCCCTCTTCTGTCTCTGTGACGCCTGTTGTGAATGTGGTCTTTTATCTCAACTTCTTAGCACAAGTGACGTGCTTGATGCGATTTGTTCTATTCATTCTCTCCCCCCCCCCCCCATTCAGGCCCGATGCCAGTCAATTTGTGTGCCAGTTTGTTTGTTTGTTTGCCCACCATGCAGTGAGTCAGTGTAATAGCTGGGGGGGCCCATTGCACAAAACCTAGATAGCGAGCGGATTAGGCAGAGATTTCCCAGTCATCCCGGCCCCTCGTGAAAGGCCGGGGAAAATATACATTACCATGGAGATTTATTCCATGCAGCCGTCCTGCTGCAGACCAGGCTGACAGCCAGGCCTGATGCGTCCTGGAGCTTTATCTGTTCAGTAAGCAGTATAAGTCCGATCAGAAACCAATTAGGGTGTTTTTTTTCCCCACACACTTATTCAATGTTCTTATACAGTGTGCAATGCATGCATTTTTGCCGTAGTTTCATTAACCTGCATTGAAATACCACGTGCTATTATATATTGCCATGCATTCAAGTAACTGTTATGATTTAACCCATTCAAACCAAGGAAGCATTTGTATCATTTTGGATTTTTGGAAGGCCAGGCTGGGCGCAGCCTTCATTGTCAGGCCCGTTGAGAACTCTACCGCATTGGGTTCTGTATGAACGGCAGCTCGAGGGTACTTTACTGTGTGAGTACAGTAAAGTAAAAAATGATCGATTAAAAAAACTAGCCCTTACCCGTTGTGAGATATTTGCCCCCCCCCCCCTTGTGGCCATGGGGGTACTGCGCCCGGGTGCGTTTGTAATTGACTAATAAATTCATTAATAATCATTAATGTGTCAAATCGAAAAAAGGGCTTCGTTACACCCTCCATATTCATATGGTCAATGCCTGTGGTGTGAAAAGGGGAGTGATTGGGGCAGGCAGTTTGGAGCTGTGACAGTGTTTCTGACACACAGACACACACACAGACACACACAGACATTGTTAGAATTATAGTATGATCTATATTCAAAGATTTGCAAAACTGCTCATGTTACAAAATCAGCAGATCTACAAGCTCATAGTGCGGCAGGAAGTGATGCAATGTATGAGCTTGTAGAATAGACAAAAGTATAACATATGGTTAAAGTTGTTAAAATAATTGTGACGCTATATTAACTCATTATGCTGCATTGCTTCATTGACCACCTGGTCCCCCCACAATGACCCCCCGTACTTTGAGAACCAATTCTCGTACACAAAGGTGACTGAGATGATGCAATGCCTGATAAAGTTGCAAAGGTGTTTTCAGTAAAGTCAGTTAATATAAGTCAGGGCTGAAGGGTGAATTGGGCTTTCCAGAGTGTCAGCACAGATTGAACATGTCGGCTTATGCCCAACCTATAATGCCAGAAGTCAACACTGACGCTATATCCATGTACAGTAACTAGCATGGTGTGAACATAATGTTCATTTTAAAAGCACATTTACTCATGTTAGCATGACTGACAGGCAGGCAGGCAGGCAGGCAGACAGACAGACAGACAGACAGACAGGCTGTTTTGTCCAGTTGTCTGAGTGTTTAATTTTTAATGGGCCGTGATGGAAACAAGCCTCTGGCTTTTCTCTCAAAAAATTGTAACGTTACAAAATTCTTTGTAACGTTCTGTCATTTTATTACATCAATAAAATGTTCAATCAATCAAGAAACAGACAGAAAGACAAGCCAGGTGTCTTTACGCTTGTATTATTGGGTCTGAATAGCTGTCTTTGTTTTCTAATTAATTAAAGGCAGATTGTTAAGAGACTGTTTACCACTTCGTTCCACTATGCCAAAACTCAGCTGTGTATTATTGGGTCTGAATAGCTGTCTTTGTTTTTGTTTTTAAGTATACTGTACTTTGCAACCCCGGGGAGAGAGAGGGAGAGGGAAGCAGAGTCAGACGATGTCAGCTTGGAATCATTCAGGATGGGCGGTACTTCTCACGCCACCTGTTCGTTTACCAAATTACCTGACACCTGCGGGCTGACGCCCAGGTGATTTAAAAACCTCTGACTATCTCAGTTCCTTCAGAGACTCTCCCGGGGAAGCAGTGAAACCTATGGCGCTCGGTAAGACAAACCCATATTCCCTCATTAAATAGCACCTCAATATGATTTTCTCACCCCACAGGCCATTCCACTACATGATGTATGAACACTGTTGAGGCTATGGCATTGAACTTTCCCACTATAAACCCCACCAGTGAGCTAAAAGGAGAAATGTGACAGATCTTACCTGTTGTCCGAGGAGAGGCCACGTACCCTACTTACCGGTAGAAGTGCCTCCTGCTCTCTGTAAGAAATGACATTATTATTTAGATTAATTTGAACGCTATTTGATTTGGCATATTATGCAACCAGCGCTTGTATGGAAACACAAGCCTGACACAGGGAAAGAAAACCCTAAAAGAAACCCACTTAACTCTCCTGGTCCGCTGCTGCTCCTCCTTGCTGCTGTACAAGTACACCCCCTGGTGTCAAGCAGGGAGACACTGGGTCCCATTTTTAGAGTATTTGATATGACTCGGCCCGGGGATTGAACCCCAACCTCCCAGTCTCAGGGCAGACCCTCTAACCACAAGGCCACTGAGCTGGTACTTTCTCTAATAACCAACCTAAAACATGAACCTTGGTTGAAAAAAACTAAAGTACATTTTGAATTACATTTTCAAAATCCCATTTGAGAACATTTTTTTACCACCACTGCACAGTGATAAAGCTCGTGGGTTTGTGGGTTCGAATCTACCGTGCAATCTCTGACAGTGAGTCACCAGAGGAAGAAATAAAATGGGCTTAGAGGTATAGTGAGAGAGCGAGGTATAGGGAGAGACAGAGAGAGAGAGAACCCGACACAAAAGTGATGGAGACAAGTGAGGGGGCGGGAACCAAGAGGAGAGGAGAAAGGA
Source organism: Protomyctophum parallelum (assembly GCF_964188405.1). NCBI lineage: Eukaryota > Metazoa > Chordata > Actinopteri > Myctophiformes > Myctophidae > Protomyctophum > Protomyctophum parallelum. Next base: position 27,401,539 of record NC_139716.1, on the reverse strand, counting down.
AATTACAGGAAAACAAGGACGCAGAGAGAGAAAAGGCGTGAAGGTTGAGACAGCAAGACAAAGAGCTATAGAGAGAGAGAGAGAGAGAAGGGCATCACCTTGACTCCTTGAGATTGACTGTTTATGCCAGACGAGAAGAAATAATAAGCCATAGCGGTGTGTTTACGTCGGAGTGCGTGCGTGCGTGCGTATGCACATGCGTATGTGCTTTGCATGAGTTTGGTTGTCAGCTTCTGTGCACATGCATGCATGTGCCCTTGAGTGTGTGTGTGCATGGATTTGTTTGGGGGTTTTTAAGAGTTGATGACTAACAATGTCTAACTAAAAACATGTCTGTACGTGTGTGTGTGTGCGTGTGTGCACGCGTGTGCGTGTGTGTGTGCGCATTGTGCATGTCATTTGGTCAGTAATTCATTCAAGTGTCAAAAGAATGTGAGAGATCAGAAGGTGGAGAGGGAGGGAGAGAGAGGGGGAGAGATGGAGGGGGAGAGAGTGAAGGGTGCATGGAACCACTATTGGGGAAGTCATTTTATAATGAGGTCAAGACATTGTGTCTAGACAGTCCAGAGGGAAGTGGACTCAACAACAACACATTAAAGAACTGATCTTGGGGGGCATCCAGGTTGCACAGGGGTAAAGGTTTCTCTCCCACCATGGGTCCGGCGACAACGAACCCAATTGGCCCTGTTCTTACGATGGAGGACAGGGCAAGCTCTATCCCTGTTGCTATACTGTCTCTATACGGTGCCTGTTTTTGCCCGCTCCTGCTGTTGAGAGAGAGAGAGAGAGAGAGAGAGAGAGACACCACAGACATACACAGAATGAAAGAGAGGCTATGATTTGGTCATTTCAGTACCAGGAAAGAGAGACAGAATTAAAGAGAGAGTGACGCTGCGTTCACACTGGCAGATGCAAAAGATACAAAGCTACAGTGCACGGCATATTTGTGGCTTTGCATCATCAAGTTGAAACTAGCTAAACTTTTTTGAAGCTTTGTATCTTTGTATCTTCATGCCACTAGCTTCCATTGACAAATTAATGGTAGACTATAAATCATTGCATCTGCCCGTGTGTACGCAGCAATACGAGCGATGTCGCGTTCACACGGGCAGATTAAACGATGCAGTCTACCATTCATTGCCAATGGAAGCCAGCGACACGACGATGCAAAGACGGAACGATGCATGCAGCTCTGCTCCAAATGAACTCACAGCGCGTCGTTGCATCGTTTCATCTGGCCGTATGGACGCACCATGAGAGTTTTACCATTTCAGAACCATGGACAGAGACACAGCCATGTGAGTGTGAGGCTTTGACCGGTTCACCACCACGGACAGAGACACAGAGGTGCAAATCGCTTCTCAGTAGCTATAAATGAATAGATACCAGTAAGGAATAACGTTTCAAATATTCTTCTCTGCATTTTAGATGGGGTTAATGTTAAGCACGACCACATGACACACACACACGCACACACACACGCACGCACGCACGCACGCACACACACACACACACACACACACACACACACACACACACACACACACACACACACACACACACACACACACACACACACACACACACACACACACACACACACAGTGTATGTATGTACGGGAGGTGAATGGTCGGCCCATGACTGGTGACTGGTCGGCCCATAGACACTTAAACACAGATACCTCAGTAGCCGCTGCTGTTCATTGCAGCGATGCGTCATCACAGCCGCCACCATTATTTCGTGGGTCTCTCCACAATGGAAATAATTGCTCGACCAATTTTCACACAGTTTAGAAATGTCAGACGTCACGTGTAGTTGTGTTATGATATAGCATACCTGGTTTAAGCATGACCACATGACACACACACACACACACACACACACACACACACGTAATAATTATCATAATAAATTAAATGAAAAAAGGCAATCTTGGTAACTTTTGTCACAAATAAAGATTCACATCATCATTGCCATACTATATAACAGAGAGTTTCCCAAACCCTTTAGTTCGAGTCCCAGAAGAGAAATATGACTTCTGACCTCGGGAGTCGGGAACCAAACTATAGAGAAAATAGCCCAGTTCTATAGTGCAAGAACGTGTTGAACTCAGGAGCCGACTGTAGGAGAGAAGAGCCAGCATGAGCAGTACACATTTTTATATCAATACAAAATAACATATTTTTTAATCGATTCACAAGTTGTGCTTTATCCCTTCACGAGTTGCCCTGACTGAACTGTAGACCTTAAGTGTTTAAGACGATGTGGACCCTGTGTTTGATCACCTCGCTCTCCCAGCCACTCTGCCCCCGCATGCCGCTTCCTTAGGTGGACCGCTGACTGCATGGCTGAGATGTTCATTAGGTGTGTGACGCTGACCAGGCTGCCATGTATGGAAGCTGCGGGTGAACCCTGTTGACTCTGGCCTTTGTGGACTCGACTCCAAGACTCAGACGTGTCTTCAGAGGCGTCAGCTGAATTACAGCACAACAGGAAATGTGTTTGGCATAGTCTGTCCCAGTGCACGCACGCTCGCGCACACACACACACACGCACACGCACACCAGGTAGAACCTGTCCGGCTGTTTGCTCACAATCCCTCATTAAAAATTAATTTCCCCAGTGTATGTCAGAAAGTTCCTTTCTCCTCCATGCATGCACTCATGCTCTCGTTCTCTCTCATTTCTCTCAGGAAATGTATGACTCATAATTTCATGTAATTTAGCCTAATGTTGTCTACCTCGTTAGAAAGCCATCCATAGCATTGACACATATTGGCTGCCAACGACCAAACACATTGTCCACATCATCAAGAGTTTCTATACCAACTTCAAATAAAACTATAAGCCACGAGAGGTCTCAGGTTACCGGGTATTTTACAATGGCTAGGAGGCGTAGGCAGTCTTTAGGTCTAAACACACACACAGTGGGCCCACACTCATACACACGCACACACACAAACCAAAAGGTGCAGGCCTGATCGTGGTGATGGTGGGGCGATGGTGACTTAATCCTCCGTCCTTGTGCTGAGCAAAAGTCCTACTCACAGTTCTTTGTCAGATCTGTTGAACAGTTCATGAGGTGGTGAGGTGTGATGAAGCCGACTGTGTTTTGGAGTGTAAAACACAGTCTTTTAGAATGAGCAAAAGTCTCCTCTTGTTGAGAAACTACACGCTTTTCTCACTCAGTCCAAACACACTTTAACTCTACCACTCACTTAGACTTGTTATAATACAATCATCATACAAATCATCATCATCCTTCCACTGTCCTCCTTTCACTGTCAACCTGTGTCAGGTCATACACTCAGTAATTCTCCTCTCCTTCAATATTCTCTCTCCTCCTCACTTCACCTAATTGAAAAACCCCCAATCAGAACACATCACTTAATCATACACCAAGCAGAATGAAGAACTCCATGACCTGGTTAACAGTCTCATTTACTCTTTGCTCAGTAAACCCATTAACCCTGGAAAAATGCTTGTCGACTGCTTTTTTATTCAGAGACTAAAATAAAAAATATATATCATTTGGTTTCAGTTCTCTGGTCGATTTAGGTTCATGTTATGAGAGAGAGGTGGAAGACGTGTTCTCAATGCTTCTAGTCCAGGGCTAGAGGCCTATTTCTGGGATATGGGTACCACTATAAAGGGACAAAGTTTGCATATGATTTTTGTATGGCTACATGTCTCAAAATGGGAGCTGATTACTTGTTTTCAGCCCTTATATCTGGTATCTGATTAAATAAATTGGTACAGTGAATGGCATAACTTGATGGGTCGATTTGGATGATTCTGCTATCAAGGTATAGGTTTTCTGGGGGTGCTGAGTTGATTTATGAGATGACTGAAGCAATTCAAGTTCATTCAAAGGTCGAAGGTCAATGTCAAGGTCATTTTCGATCCAAAATGTTAACAAAACTGGCATATCTTGGCCTTGACTTTTATGTTGACCTTGATCTCAATAATTCGTATAAAATAAAATAAAGATATGTAGCAAATAAACAACAAGCTCAATAGTTTTGTTATCACGATAATCTAAAATATTACATCAGTATCATTTACTGCCAAATGTATTTTTCCGTCTGTTCTCCCCTTGCTTTTCAGTCAGGTCCATATTTTAAGGCAAAGATTAGCCCAGGTCGTTAACATCAAGTTAGCAAATGGCTAAGGGACCGACCTGTGAACCCCCCCCTTCCAGCGCTGATGACGTCACTGGAGGTGGTCCCAGACAGGTTCCAGCTATACAAGTGAACTGCTGCAGTTGGTCAAAGAGCTCTGTTGAAACATTGCAAGTCTGGCCAAGTTGTTTGAATGACTCCTGAAATTCTGGGGGTTTTTCTTCAATAATCTCAGTGCATTGAGTTTTCCACGACCCGCAATTAAAGGCACTCACAGTGTCCCATCCTGTAAATGGGTGTACTGTAGCGTGACCATATCACAGAGGTTTTCTCCCAAAGCGTGTCTATGTCCAGAAACCGTGTGCGGTTTATTGTACCTGCACTTCTGATAGATAGGATAAGGGATGTGTTTTTGGAAGGCTAAATAATAGAGAACCATTACATCGGTATCCCCAGAAGTAACATAATACAGTCTGTGTGTGTGTGTGTGTGTGTGTGTGTGTGTGTGTGTGTGTGTGTGTGTGTGTGTGTGTGTGTGTGTGTGTGTGTGTGTGTGTGTGTGTGTGTGTGTGTGTGTGTGTGTGTGTGTGTGGGTGGGTGGGTGTGTGACTGTGTGTGTGTGTGTGTGTTCTCTAAGTTAAGTCTAGTTGTGTGATCCTCATTTACATGTTTATTACATGTTTTCCTGAGTTGAGTTGTGTGCCGGTTTCTACATCCTCATAAACAAATAAAAAGAGGTATATCACTCATGATTCTATGAAGTTTTAAGATGTACCCTGTTTCAGAAAGGCAGCCATTGTGTATTTGCCCGGTATGACTAATACCAGAAGTATAATTCAGCATGTCTGTTGTTTTATTATGATGTTGTTCATGTCCATCCATGGTACAAACATCAGGAATGTGCATAAAAGTGAATACTTTTGGAGTTTAGACAACAATGAATTATGTTGTTTTGCATAATCACAGTATACCACTAAAATGGTATTCAGCTGCCCTTCTGAAACACACTTCACACATTTTCTCACTCCTGGATGTCAGACGAACAAAATGATACCACATAGGCCGATGTCTTGTCCCTTTTAGTGGTGCCGATATCTCATTCGGCCCATGGACTATTCCACTTGACATTTTACTTAATGATGTTCTTTCAAATACAGTAAATCATGTTCCTACTATAAAAGAGATCTTCTGACAAGGTGATCGTTTGTTTTAAATTGGATTCTGTTCCTTTGTGAAGATGATAAGGTTTGTATCGGTGTATATCCGGCTGTCTTCTCATCACAGGGTGAGATAGGGTGCAACTTAACCGAGGAGAAAAAGTTCAACTATAATTGCATTTTGATTAATTTCTCATATGCCAATTATAATGCCTTTGTTAGAATTGTTACTGCTCTTTACCCTCTAGACCTGATACATACTAATGTGTTATTGCGGAGACAATAGTGTGGGTTTAGTCAAGTCAGTCACAGTTGCCTGCATAGGCCTAAAACAGAACAATGTATGGACAATAAGAATGTACTTACAGTATGCCTTACACAGAAGTAACTTACAGTAATCCTCAACCTCATCAGTGCCGGGCCATATACCAGAGGTGGGTGAAAGGGCCTTTCTGTGTGGAGTTTGCATGTTCTCCCCTTGTCCCCTAGGGCCTAGACTAGGGTAGGTAGTGGTACCCTCACAAAAAACATGCAGTAATCCTGGTCTCTAAACTGCCTCCCCCTGGCCTGATGGAGGGGAAAGGAACTGGTCGGAATAACGTGCTCTGTCCATGCGCTAGGTCCCTTGCAACACAAAAACCCTTCAGAAATAAAAGAAAGCAGAGAAAAATGCCTTTCCTTGCAAGTCCAGGATCTGTCACAGGTTGCAATTGGCGAAGAGAGCCCTCATTGTAATTCAGTTGTGCTGTGGATGAAAAAGTAATTTACAGGGGTGACTGTGACCCACCCAGTTTGACAAACACTGATTTAGATAAGCTGCAATTGTGCATTTTCAGA